>NW_028039693.1:0-483 GCF_054177405.1 Leptonychotes weddellii | reverse complement strand
CTTATTGAAGCTCTTTTTATAATGGCTGCTTTAAAATTCTTGTCAGGTAATTGTAGCATATGATTTATCTCAATATGGACATCTGTTAATTATCATTTCTCTTTCAAATCATGATTTACTGTTGGTATATATGTTTTATAGTTTTCAGTGTACAAGTCTTCCATCTGTTGAAACTGAAATTTATTCCTTAGTATTTTATTCTTTTTGTGCAACTATAAATGAGATTGTTTCCCTAATTTCCTTTCAGATTATTTATTGTCAGTGCATGGTAATGCACCTGATTTTCATGTTAACTTTGTGTTCTGCACCTTTAATGATTTCCTATATTATTTTTAACAGCTTTTTTGTTAAATAGAATTTTTAGGGTTTTCTGTGTATAGGATTATGTTGGCTGCAAAGAGAAGACAATTTTATTCCTTCCTTTCCAATTTGGATGCATTTTATTACTTTTTGTGGCCTAATTACTCTGGTTGAGACTTCCAG
>NW_028039692.1:0-483 GCF_054177405.1 Leptonychotes weddellii | reverse complement strand
GCCAACAGACACATGAAAGGATGCTCAACATCACTCATCCTCAGGCAAATGCAAATCGAAACCACAGGGAGCTCCCACCTCACACCTGTCAGAATGGCCATGATCAAAAAGATAAAAACACAAGAGATACCCAGTGTTAGCGAGGATGTGGAGAAAAGGGAACCCTCTTACACTGTCGGTGGGAGTACAAACTGGTGCAGCCACTCTGGAAAACAGTATGGAGGTTCCTCAAAAAACGAAAAACAGAACGACCATATGGTCCAGCAATTCCATTTTGGGGAATATATATATAAAAAAAGAAAACAATTCAAAAAGACATCTGCACCCCATGTTCACTGAAGCATTATTTACAGTAGCCAAGACACGTCTATGGATGGATGAACAGATCGAGACATCGTGGTATAAATGTGCACAATGGAATATTATTCAGCCATAAAAAAACGAGGAAGTCCTACCACTCGTGACAACATGACGCCTTCATTA
>NW_028039691.1:0-483 GCF_054177405.1 Leptonychotes weddellii | reverse complement strand
GCATATCGTCCCCAAGTAGAGACTGGAACACACCTGGTGAGCTCTTTATCTGGTCAATGAATAAACAGTCACTCAACTGAGGACCCAGTATGAAGCACTATAGCATAGTAGCTAAGAGCCTGGCCTCTGGAGGCAGACTGTCTCCAATCCCAGCTCTGCCACTAGTAGCCATCTGGCTTATAAGAAATTATTCTCCATGCCTCAGTTATCCCATCTCTGAAATGGGACTGATGGCAGTGCTTAACATATAGTAGGACCTCAATAAATGTTAGCTATCATGATTGTTCAGGGCAGGGCACCTGACCTCAAGATGAATGAGGCACCATCTCTGTCCTTGAGGGGCTCGTGTATAAGGAGAATGGGAAAAGACAGCACTGTTTAAGTCAGTTATGGAGGTGAGCAAAGGGACCATGGGAGACTAAGAAGGAAGCTCTTAACCTTGCCTGGCTCAGTGTTCTGGGGAGCTATGGAACAATCAGGGAA
>NW_028039690.1:0-483 GCF_054177405.1 Leptonychotes weddellii | reverse complement strand
CATTGGGGGTACAAGTGGGAAGAGCAGCCTGCTCCAAAACAGCTGATGTCAAGCTGTCATGAGAGACACTTGATACCACTTACAGAGAAGGAAAGAGTTTTTTTTTTTTTTAAGATTTTATTTATTTATTTGACAGAGAGGGAACACAAACAGGGGGAGTGAGAGAGGGAGAAGCAGGCCTCCTGCGGAGCAGGGAGTCTGATGCGGGGCTTGATCCCATGACCCCGGGATCATGACCCGAGCCGAAGGCAGACGCTCAATGACTGAGCCACCCAGGAGCCCTGAAGGAAAAAGATTTCAGTTATAAGCCCCAAACTGAAAGTCATAAGCCTGCTGTGAATTGTAGGGGCTAATCTGTGATTGAAGTTATTTCTAAGTAGGCAACTCCTTATGACATGTTTTAGGAAGAAGGGAAGTCAGAGAATTATGTATTTGACTGGATATGACTGGTGATTATCCAGGGCATCTCCAGGGAGGTCAGTT
>NW_028039689.1:0-483 GCF_054177405.1 Leptonychotes weddellii | reverse complement strand
AATAAACTATAAAGCTTCAGAATTAGTCTGTAGAATTACAGTTCAGTAATTCATAAATTTACTTTGGGCATTCCAAGTCTCCAACTTGACTGTAGCTGATAAGTCCATTATCAGAACACACCATGCGACCACAATTTCACACCCTGCTCTGAACTACCCTGTTTCTCAGTCTCAGCTGTACACTAAACTACATCCAAGTGTAATAATGTGGCACATCAACTCTTCTTGGTAGATGATTAAAAAAAAAAAAAAAACAGCAAAAAAACCCCAAACAAACCCAACACTGCCAAATGAAATGTGAATTCTGACTCTTGGTCAGTCCTTGGGATTATGCTTTTTTTAGTAGGGCACTGCTACTCTCTTCACTTAGCACAGCACTTGGCTTCACCTTAAAAGCATGACAGACATTAAAATATCTACCCCAGATTCATTTACTTCATTATTATTAGTGGCACCAAAGATGTGCATAAAACTGTGACTCTA
>NW_028039688.1:0-483 GCF_054177405.1 Leptonychotes weddellii | reverse complement strand
AAATGTACAAGAAAAAACAGGACTCACAATGGTCAGAAAAATCGTGGAGGGAAACAGAGTAGGAGGATGTACACTACCAGGTACTCAAGCTTCATGTTAAAGCTAGAGTAATGAGGGCAGTGAGGGGATGGGGCAAGGAGAGACGCACAGCGTAGTATGGAGTCCAAGTCAAACTCCTACATGCAGACATTTAAGAATCCTAGAAACATGACGAAGGAAGCCAGACACAAAAAAGACTACATTCTGAGGATGCGTTCAATATGCCAATATATATATAAGCCTCGTTACCAGAATGAAGGACAAAATCCACATGATCGTCTCACCTGATACAGAAAAAGGATCTGACAGGATTCCACACCCTCACATGATAAAAACACAAAACCAACTAGGAATCGAAGGAAATAGGTCAAGACAGTAAAGGCTGTTTCTGAAAAGCCCACATCAAACGGCATCCTCAGTGGTTAAAGACTGAAATCTTTCCCC
>NW_028039687.1:0-483 GCF_054177405.1 Leptonychotes weddellii | reverse complement strand
CCCCCCCCCCCCCCCCCCCCCCCCCCCCCCGCCAAGTCTCTGAGTCCTTGTGTCTGTCTCTTCTCTTCTTAAGAGGACACCAGTCATACTGGATTAGGGCTTACCCTAAATGACTTCGAGTGGAATACATCAGCAGAGATCTGTTTCCAAATAAGGTCACATTCACAGGTACTTCAACAAATCTTTTGGGGGATCATATTCCAACCCATAGCATGGTCTCTTTCTTTCTTTCTTTCTTTCTTTCTTTCTTTCTTTCTTTCTTTCTTTCTTTCTTTCTTTCTTTCTCTTTCTTTCTTTCTTTCTTCATTCAATTAACTGTAGTTAGTGTTATTTTAATGAAATATAAATCTAAACAATATTTATATATAATTCACTAGCAAGCAAAACGAGAATCACAATTACACATTCTTTCTAAAATCATATAGGCAGATTATATTATATACACGCACACATGTGTGTGTGTATGTGTGTATTCATTATTTA
>NW_028039686.1:0-483 GCF_054177405.1 Leptonychotes weddellii | reverse complement strand
AGGGTCAGAGGGAGAAGCAGACTCCCCGCCGAGCAGGGAGCCCGATGCGGGACTCGATCCCGGGACTCCAGGATCATGACCTGAGCCGAAGGCAGTCGCTTAACCAACTGAGCCACCCAGGCGCCCGCTTCAATGGTTTTAAACCGTGTGCAATTCTTGGGTTGAAAATCAAAACTCCAGGGCGCCTGGTTGGCTCAGTTGGTGGAGCGTGTGACTCTTGATCTCGGGGTCGCGAGTTCGAGCCCTGCGTTGGGTGCAGAGATGGCTTAAAGAAGTTCCACCGAGTGAGTGTGAAGATCTAATTGGCTTTGTTAAGCAATTCATGACTCTGGCAACATCCCATCCAGCAAGAGGAGATATGCTCTCAGGCATAGTGCAAAATGGGAGATTTTTATAGGAAGGATGGTGGGACGAGGAAATTATTAGCAAAGGACAAGCGAGGATTGTTCCAGGCAAGGTCACCTTCCCTTAGGGGAAGGGCAG
>NW_028039685.1:0-483 GCF_054177405.1 Leptonychotes weddellii | reverse complement strand
GCCGCGTCCCCGCTGTTGCTGCAAAGCTCAGTGATCCAAGGGCTTCAGGAAAACGATCTCCACTCAGGGTTAAAACACGAATCCATATACTTTTACGTAATCCCAAACACCCTTTCCCGTGGAGTGTCTGCAAAGTTGACAGGTACGTTCTCACTTTAAAAAGTTCCCGTATTTTTTCCAGAGATGTGTCTGCGTGTCACAGTCCCCGGGGGATGTGAGCCTCCGTCAGACTCCCTGGGCTGCCGTGCGGGCGCGGGGCCCTCCACCCGCCCAGCGCTCCTCCATGTTGGGCTCAGGTCTGCCTGCCGGGCATCCGAGCTGGAGGCCCCATCTCACTGTCCGCCCACAAGCCTGTGTCCAGTGCCGGCCACTGTCCCTGCCCGCGGATGGAGGCGAGGGGACGAGGATCCCGAGAGAGGAGCCCCCAGCGCGCCCAGCCCCCGATGGGTGGCGATGCGAGAGTCTGCCCGGGTCACTGTGCCG
>NW_028039684.1:0-483 GCF_054177405.1 Leptonychotes weddellii | reverse complement strand
GTCCAATCCAAAACCCTTACAGGATAAAATACAAACTCTTTGGTTAGGCATTCAAGCAACATCCTCACAATTCAAACACCTCACATCATTCCTCGAAACAAGTATTTCATTCCAGCCAAACTAAAATGCTACTATTCCTAGAATATACATTCACGTATTTATTCATTCAAAATACATTCATTTAAAAGGTATTCATTAAGGGGCGCCTGGGTGGCTCAGTCGGTTGGGCGTCTGCCTTCGGCTCGGGTCGTGATTCCAGGGTCCTGGGATCGAGCCCCATGTCGGGCTCCCTGCTCGGCGGGAAGCCTGTTTCTCCCTCTCCCTCCGCCTTCCACTCCCGCTGCTTGTGCTCTCTCTCTCTCTCTCTCTATCAAATAAGTAAATAAAATCTTTTAAAAAATAAATAAATAATAAAAAAATACAAATTGTCTCAACAATGCACAAAAAGGTGAAATATAATAGAAAATGCTAGAGTACATAGCA
>NW_028039683.1:0-9753 GCF_054177405.1 Leptonychotes weddellii | reverse complement strand
CGCCCGTGATGGTAGTGAGTTCACCAGCATCTCTCCGTTCCCCAACTCCAAGCACTGGGTGGGGCACGGTGCTCTAGGGGAAGGGATGACGAGGCTTGGGTTTCTGCTGCAGCTTCACCTTCAAAGACTGTGCAGTATCAGGGCGAGATGTGCCCAACAGCAAGCTCTGCACAAATAAACTCTGCATCGTCCCCAAGGCACAAGGACAATGTGTCCGCATCCTGACCGGCCTTCTCCTATACCTCTTAGCAGCAGAACAGATTTCTGATCAATTCCAGTCCTTACGTTAATCTCATGACCTGAGTTCAAGTGCAGAGCCCCGTCCCCCCGCCCACCTGCCCCCCACCACCTGGCAGCTGCCCCCCCAGCCTCAGCTCCAGGAGGGAAGGCAAAGCCGGGTCTTACCTGCCTGTGCGGCTGTGATTAGGGCCGTGTTCCCCTCGCTGTCCTGCCAGTTGACATCAACGTGGGGGCACTCTGCTAAGACCACCACAGTATCCACAAAGCCGTGGTAGCAGGCGACAATAAGGCCAGTCTAGAAGTGAAGAGGGAAGCGGGTCAGAGGCGCAGAGCCGAGCATCACCACTGCAGACCCCATGTGCACACACTGTCCCCCCCGGGGGGACACAGAGAACCTTGGGCCCCGGTTCTGGCTGGCAGTTTAGAGCAAGCCAGGCTTTTGTTCACTTTCAAATGTTCACTGGGTGCTGCCCACGAGACAGGCACGATGCCTGGGAAACGTCTGAGAACCAAGATCCCTGCCTATACGGTGTGCCTTCTAACGGGAGGTCCAACAGCAAACTAGAGACCTACCAGATGAGTGAGGACAGAGTGTGTTAGAAAGGAGACTAGGGTAAGAGAGGCTGTGAGTGCAGGGGGGACATGGCTCCGGTAGGGTGCGCGGGGTGGGCTCCCTGGGAAGGAGACGGTGGACGAAGATGGGAAGGAGGTGAGGAAGAGCCTGGGAGGCCCGGGGGTGGAGCCTCGTGAGCCAGGAGGAGGACATCAAGGGGCTTCGGAACCCCAAGAGGCCACAGCACAAACTGTTCAGCTTTTTGAGCAGTCAGTTGTCAGGTACCCTCATCAAGTCTAGCCGCTGGACGGAAACAGCGTCTACGAGACCAGCCTGGATGTGGGGAGACCAGGTGGGAGGGGTGGTGTGATAAACATAAATATTTGGTCTTTGTCCCCAGTTCCTGGCACACAGCTCTGAAAACCCTTAGAAATTAGTTTCTTACATGCTAATGAGATGATGCACATCGGGGGCAGGGTGCTGGTAGCTTCAGGATGGAGGCCAGTCTCTAGAAAGACCGACCGCCCCACAAGTAGGAGGTGAGATCTTGCCCCTTCTCTGCACAAACCCCCCAACCCCACCTCCGGGGAGGGGAGCAGAGCTGGAGACTGAGTTCAATCACCAATAGCCAATGATTGAATGGTTAGAGCAAATCATGCCTACTTAATGAAAGCTTTAAACACCCCTAAACAATGGGGTTTGGGGGGCTTCAGGGTTGGTGACACGTTGAAGTGTTGGGAGGGTGGTGCCCCCAGAAAGGGCACGCAAATTCTGCACCCCTTTCCTATACCTCGTCCTGAGCACCCCTTCCGTTTGGCTGTTCTTGGCTTTTATCCTTTATAATAAACCAGTGGCAGTCAGTAAAGAGCTTTCCTGAATTCTGTGAGTTATTCTAGTGAATTATCAAACATGAAGGGGGGAGTGTGGGAATCCCCAAATTTGTAGCCAGTTGGTCAGAAGGTGACCCCTGGGTTGAGACTTGTGGGACGGAGCTGCACACCTGTGGGGTCTGTGCTAACCCTGGAGCGTTAGTGTCAGAATTCCTGGAATCGCTGCAGACCCTATTGCTGTCAGAGAATTGGAGAACTGGGATGGAAAAACCACACGTATCTGGTGTCAGAGAAAAAAGACATCACAGGGGACTCCTGCAGATGCTGGGCCAACGATGATGGCGGTCAGCTGTGAGCCAGGAAGCAAGCCCTCACCGGACCCCGACCTTGGTCTTGGATTTCCAGGCTCCAGAACTGTGAGAAATGAATTTCTGCCGTTTGATCAGCCATCCACTTTCTAGTATTTTGCTGCAGCCGCTGAGCTGACTAAACACTTTGTGACGAAGGAAAATGATCTAAGGCTCCTCACACCATGGATTCAGTGACATGCTAAAATTCAAGACGTGGCAATCCGGAGCTAAGGATCACGTGACGCTGAGCACTGCCCACCGTACACACCACCGCATGGGGGATGCAAAGCTTACGTTTAGAGCAACTCCACGGTGACCCAGCTCTATGTGGGCCAGGGGTTTAACGAGAATGTCATTTTTCGTGGAACAGGGAAAGGGCACGGGCAATCCCACCTGCTTATCTCAATAAGCTCCTGGTTGCTGTCCCAAAAGAATACTGAATCACATATATTCGAATTTTTAGTTTTAGAGACGATCACAGATTTTTTTTTTAAATACTGACCTCCCTTAGGCTGCATAAAGAACTCCACCATGCTGTGACTATTGTAAAGCCTATTTAATATGCCCCAGCTCATGCCTTCTTTGAAGTAAGTCATTCCATCCATAGAGTGAAATGGTTCACAATAATTTAATTTAAAAGAGAAGAGAGCACGAGTGAGTCCAGGCTTTCAGTGTCTCTAATAACTAGAGCTCACTGCCACCAATATCTGCCTTCTCCCACCCAACTTGTCTGCTCACTGCTGCATAAACGGCCCGGAAAACCTGCAACGCCACTTGGTGGGCACCAAAATCTCATTTTGAAATTCTTTGGATGGAGGCTTTTCTCAAGTGTCCGACAATTTCCTGACTTATAAATAAGGCGTGCTGAACACAGTGTAACCTCTTCCTTTTTACATAATGACACAAGAAGCTCTTATTTATTACAGAGAAGAAACCCAGAAACAGAGAAGACAAAAAATTATCCAGACACACACAATCTCACATACACACATGTGTGCACACACATGCCCATGTTTTCTATACCAAAATAGGATAACTTGTTACATGTTTCAATGAGGACTATATCAGCAATGTCTTTTCACATCAATCAAAACACTTGTGTGTCAACATTTCCACCAGATGTGGAACACTCTACTCTAGTAGGGCAGAATCATAGTTATTTAATGCATCCCCACTCTTGGATGCAGAGATTGATTCCAATTTTTCCAAATTATGAGTAAAACCTGCAATGAGAATCCCTAGAACCACGGCTTCATGCTTCTCATTCCTTACTGTCTCAGGAGATATTCTTAGAAGTAGTATTTCTGGATTAAAGGAAAGAGATATTCTGAAAGCCTTGAACACATATTGAAAACCTGTCCTTCAAAAATATCCCAAAGGGCCCCCACCTTTGCCGATCTGGCCATCCAATCTTTACTTAAGGACTCTGGGTTAAAAGGAGGAATTTCCATCAGTGGATAATAAAACAGTGCTCCCCAGCGCTCCTCAGCACCTGGTTCCTGGTTCCATGTTCTCTCTTTTGGAATCATGCACACCTCCATTCCCTGCTACCACAACCACTGGGAGGGTCCATTCTGGAACCACAGCCCCTTCTGGCCACCTAAAGTAAGACTTCCCAAAATGTGCAGCACACCACTGCTGAGAGTAGCCTTGGAAATCTCAGCACAACCTTAGGTCAGAAATGAAGATTATCAGGGGAAAAAAGAGAAACCTAAATTTGAGGGCTCAGGAAAAAATGGTATCGGATACCTCTCGTCTCCCAGCAGAGACTGACTTACATTACTATTAACACAATAACCTTCATTCCCTACCCTCTGGGGGTCTACTGGCGGCCTTCTCCTATACCTCTTAGCAGCAGAACAGATTTCTGATCAATTCCAGTCCTTACGTTAATCTCATGACCTGAGTTCAAGTGCAGAGCCCCGTCCCCCCGCCCACCGGCTCCCCCCACCTGGCAGCTGCCCCCCCCCAGCCTCAGCTCCAGGAGGGAAGGCAAAGCCGGGTCTTACCTGCCTGTGCGGCATGTGATTGGACCATGGTCTCCCAAGACAAACAGCAACAAAAGACTTGTCACAAAGGCAAATTAATATTACCCACTTGCTAAACTGACAGAAGCCCATTTGCAGATGGTCCCCGAAGCCACATATAGGCTGTTTTTTTTTTAATTACAAGCAAAGTGTCCATGAGAACAAAATAATATTATTAAGAAAAAATCAGTAAACTACCTACAAGTAGAAGCTTCCATTTGGACATCAGCTAGAAATTCAAGTCCCTCAAAACATAAGCTTAATTTTTAAGTCTACACACCATAGCAATGTTGGCGTGACAATAACAAAAAAAAATGAGTTGAGATGTTTCTGCTTAAAAAATGTAAGGGTTTGCACATCAAAAAACAAAAATATACAAACCAAAACTCCATTTCTCGCAGGAAGAAAGGAGGATCTAACACCAGGATTTTAGTAACATTATTTATTGTATTGACAGATGAAAGAGGTGCAGGCAGGAGGAAGAAAGGTCATCAACACACACACACACACACACACACACACACACACACAACCAGAAAATACACAGGAAACATCTAGATGAATTACACCAAAGTATTAATGTCCTCTGTGAAAGGAATGAGAATAGGGTGTACATGATGGTTAATTTTAGGTGTCATAATTTTATGTTGTACCCAGATATTTGGTCAAACATTATTCTAGATGTTTCTGTGAAAGTATTTTTTTTTTTTTTTGACAAGACTAACATTTAAATCATTATACTGAGTAAAGCAGATTGCTCTCCCTGATGTGGGTAGGCCTCACTCAATCAGCTGAAGGCCTGAATAGAACAAAGACAGACCTCTCCTACGCAAGAAGGAATTCTGCCAGAGGACCACCTTTGGACTTGACCTACACCTTTTCCCTGGGTCTCCAGCCTGCCAGCCCACCCTGCTGATTTTGGATTTGCCAAGTCTCTGCAATTGTGTGAACCAATTCCTTAACAGAAAAAAATCTGTACATGTGTGTATATGTCTGTCTATATAGTTACACACAGTTGTTATAGAGTTATATATAGCTAGATAGATACGTGTGTGTGTGCATCTAGCTAAAGATATATGGAGCTATACAGACATAGGTAGACAGATACCTACAGACACAGAAACTCTATTGGTCTGTGTCTCTGGAGACTCCTGATTAAGACAAGGTAGGTGGGAAAGGAACACTTTGAAGGAACTGTTTTTTACTCTATATGTCTCTGTACAGTTTGCGTTCTTTAAAACAAAGTTGTATTTGTGAGGAACTTACATGGTTTTAATTCACAATGAAAAACAAGTACAAGTAATGATGTTTACATGCATAACGCTCTCATTAGGAAATACAGTTTTATAACAACCCCTGTAAACAGTGGTGAAGAGAACCATCTATGAGGAGGGAGGAGGGGCAGTGGGCAGAAGAAACCAGGAACTGACAAGCAGCCAAGCGAAAAGAGACCAGTACACCAAGAAGCACATACGAACCCCGTGGCCGTATGTATGGTACAAAAATAGATCTAGTAATCATCCTGATCATCCAGAAGAAAAAGGATATTACCCATGTTCTAATGTGAGAAAGAAACTCCATCATTCGTAGTACAATTTTTTAAAGTTGGGTACCAAGGGAAGAAACCTCAGTGACTCGAAAATCCATTTCAATGCAACACCTTTCTCCATTCTCCATAATAGTACCACCAGCAGGAAGCAGGAAATGTTCATGCGGCTTTGTGAAAGAACTTAAGAATCCCAGTCCTCTAAAATACATGGTATTTCTAAAAACTGCCATGAGTTACTGCTAGCATGGGTGTGTTCTGTTGGGTCAGGTGTGTTTGGTGGCATAGTTTCAATAATCTTATTTATGATGAATAAGCACCAGATGAGAACGTAAATCCCAGGACGGGAATCTGATCATGTTGGTCACTGCTGAGCCCCCAGCTCTAAGAACAATGCTGAGCTGTGATATATTTATGGAACAAATAAATGAATACGACGATTTTTAGTAAACAGTTTCTTCCCAGATGGTCAATGGATTTGCCCTTGGCCCTACCACATTTTGATGGCAAGGTCATGGCCAGCACCTTTCTGGACAGCAGGTGATGTCCACCATCAGCCTTCCACCACCCCCAGCTTGGCCTGGACACTTACAGACATTACTCCCGCCCATTTGGAAGGCAAAAAAATCTAGCAACTTCACTCACACTAACATTGCCTGAGCTTGCAGGCTTTAAATAATTCTCACCAAACTATCACTTTGTAAAATGTTGCTTTTGTGTTATACACCTCGTAAAACATTTGCAGCTTCTGTGAGGAGACATTTTACTAAGAAATGTTTCTGGTCCCCTGAGACATGCTCACAATTGGGATGGCTGATGAAGTCAAGGGAGCAGTGGGGGAATGGTCAGGAAAACCCACATAATCTTGGGAGAAGGGTTGTTTGCAAGCCTGGAAGTGAGACAGACTTTATGAAATACTCTAGGCTGGCCTTCTAGAACGAAAATCACAGCCAAGTTTTCCTTTATTCACTTTTAAGATGATGTGAATTAAAATCAGGGGCCTAAGAAAAGAATATTCCACTGCAGGGCGGAGGTGGGAACCCAGGATAAAAATAACCCAGACCACTGGCTGCAGCAAAGACAATGGCCTGAGAAGGGTGAGGTCCCTGCGAGGGGTCGGCTCCTGGTTCAGCCTCACACAGTGGTGCGGGCACACTCAAACCAGCACAAACACAAGACTGGCTCAGATTTTCCACTCTGACAGTCTTCTGAAAACACCTCCTCACCATCTACTTAAGCTATTCTCCCAACAAGATTCCAAAGGAAAGGGTATTCTATAAAAGTCTTCCCCTAACACTGGCTCATTATTTCAACACAGTACAGGGAAAAGGTGAGTAATGAAGCTCTAAGACCAGCTCCACAGGCAGGAATGCGTTCCATGGGCCTCACATGAACAGCCTAAGAGAGGTTGCGCACCTGCAAGGTACGGAATCCCCAACACGCACCGTCTTGTAGAGAAGCCTGACTGCACCATGTCAAATAGCATCGCTCTGCTTCAGTTCTTCATTAAACTAAGAAATGGCTGTCGCTGGAGGCAAACCCTTCCCAACTGTCTTGGGGAAGCTGAATGAGCTCAACCACAAAGCCCAGGCAGCAAACTTCCTCTCTGAAGTGTCTCCCTAAGAACCCACATTAGCATGCAATTTCTATGATATGACATCTGTTTTCCTTTGAAAACACACACTTATTAGACTTCCTAGGTGTGATTTTTTTTTAGTGTCTTGATCTGAATTACTTCCTGTGATGTGTTATGAGAAGTTTGGAGGGTAAAGAGATGTGTAGGTCTGGTGCAGGGGGGTGGAGGTGACCACCTGGCCAGCAGGCAGGTCTCAAGGGCACCTCCCACTGTGGGGCGTGGCCCCAGGACCTCTCACGAGCCAGCTCACAGGACCGAGTCCCATGGAACATTCCATGGACAGGTGGCCCAACACACACTCACTGAGGGCCTGCTTGTGCCAAGCACAGCTCAATGCTGGGGGGACGCAAGTGAACCGAATAGAAACCAGCACAGCCCCTGATAATCTGCTTGGGCTCGAGCAGCCCCGACTCTGGCAGTTCTCTCCGGGAGGTACGCGTGAGCGTTCACTGTAAACAAATTCCAAATACTGAGAAAAGTAAAATGGGAAGTAAGTAATATAACAAACACCCTCGTCACATTGACTACGTTAGCAAAGGCTAATATTCTGTCATAACTGATTCACATTTCTGTAAGAAATCAACATTCCTGGGCGCCTGGGTGGCTCAGTTGGTTGAGCGACTGCCTTCAGCTCAGGTCATGATCCCAGGGTCCTGGGATCGAGCCCCGCATCAGGCTCCCTGCTCTGCGGGAGGCCTGCTTCTCCCTCTCCCACTCCCCCTGCTTGTGTTCCCTCTCTCGCTGTGTCTCTCTCTGTCAAATAAATAAATAAAATCTTTAAAAAAAAAGAAAAGAAATCAACATTCCGAAAAGAGCTGACATCCTTTTTGGGGCGTCCTTCCTCCCTGGAGGCAACCAGTTATGTGCTGATAGGTATCCTGACTTGGCTTTTGAATTTTTTTACTTATGCCATGTATCTATAAACAATATGTTGAATATAGAGTGTTACTTTGTATTTGAAATATTTACAAAAAAGCAGTATTTCTGTGTACCTGTGAGCCTGCAACCTGATTTACTCAGTGCTGGATGTGAGATAAACCCAAATATCAGGCAAGCACAGCATCTCCACATATGGGTCCCTCCCTAGTCATTTATATCCCCAAACTGATAGACATTTAATTTAATTTGGTTCCAAAGTCCCGCAAGTGTAAATACGGAGCACTGAGTTAGAACCTTGGTCTGTATCTCCTGATGCACCTGAGCTAGGACTACCTTGGAATCGGCATCTAAAAGTCAGGGTTTCTGGACCACGGCACCGTTTACATGAGGGGTCTTTTTTTTTTAAAAAAAGATTTTATTTATATATTTGACAGAGAGAGAGACAGCGAGAGAGGGAACACAAGCAGGAGGAGAGGAAGAGGCAGGCTTCCCGTTGAGCAGGGAGCCTGATGCGGGGCTCGATCCCAGGACCCTGGGATCATGACCTGAGCCGAAGGCAGACGCTTAACGACTGAGCCACCCAGGCGCCCCTACATGAGGGATCTTATGGCTCTATCCTGAGAGGAGATCCCACGTATTGCCGGATGTTTAGCTGCATCCCTGAACACCAGTAGTATCTCTTATCCCCAACTAATGGCAACCAAAATGTCTCCAGACATTGCCAAATGTCCCCCCCCCCCAGGGGGAGGGGGACCAAAATCGCCCCGGGGTGAGAACCGCCTATAGAAGTGAACTAGATGGGAGTAGGATCTGCCAAAATGCTCTCCGAAATGGCTGCAATTTCTTACACTCTACCACTGGTGTACACGAGTTACAACCTCCTTCCTACAACCTTCTTCCTATAACCTTCTTCCTATAACCTTCTTCAACCCGCTTTTCTTTTTCACCAGTCCGATGGGAAGTCCTTGTTTAGCTTGCATTCCCGATCACCAGTCAGAAGATCTCCCACAAGTTCCAGTGAATGACTGGTTTATATCCTTTGCCCATTTCCTGCTGGCTTCTTTTCCTTATTGATCCGTCTGAATTCTTTACATATTCAAAGTCAGCACTATCCAACAGAAATATAACAGGAGCCACAAATATAAGCCACATACTTAACTTTAAGTGTACTGGTGGCCACACTAAGAAAAGCAGAAAGAATCAGGTGAAATTCATTTTAAGGATGCATTTTATTTAACCCAACATATCCCAAATGTGATTATAACACGTAATCAACATTAAAAAGTTTAATGAGATACTAATGAGGCAGTAAGGGCTGGGAGGGGGCCCTGAGTCGTGCTAAAACTTCCACCCGTGAGCTTTTGTAGCATCTCCTGGAAAGGGGCAAAGGAAATCACCATTAAGAGTTGTTGATTCAGGGGCGCCTGGGTGGCTCAGTTGGTTGGGCGACTGCCTTCGGCTCAGGTCATGATCCTGGAGTCCCTGGATCGAGTCCCGCATCGGGCTCCCTGCTCGGCAGGGAGTCTGCTTCTCCCTCTGACCCTCCCAACCCTCCCCCCTCTCATGTGCTCTCTCTCTCATTCTCTCTCTCTCAAATAAATAAATAAAATCTTTAAAAAAAAAAAAAGAGTTGTTGATTCAGGGGGCGCCCAGGTGGCTCAGTCGTTAAGCGTCTGCCTTCGGCTCAGGTCA
>NW_028039682.1:0-483 GCF_054177405.1 Leptonychotes weddellii | reverse complement strand
ATCATTGCTCCCCAAAATGTCACAAGGTCTTCCCGGGACCTGCCTAGACTGCGCTGAGTAAACGGGAGGAAGCAGCTCGCAGAAGCTGATGCAGGGGCGCCAGGGTGGCTCAGCCGTTAAGCGTCTGCCTTCGGCTCAGGCCATGATCCCGGGGTCCTGGGATCGAGTCCCGCATCGGGCTCCCTACTCAGCGAGGAGCCTGTTTCTCCCTCTCCCTCTGCCCGCCGCTCCCCCTGCTTGTGCTCTCTCTCTCTTTCAAATAAATAAAATCTTTAAAAAAAAAAAAAGAAAGAAAGAAAGCTGATGTAGCTCATCCTTCAGGAAATATAAGTGAGGGTGACAGAGCCACCCTGCACGAGACCCAAGATGTGGGGAGGGTCTGAAAGGTGTCAGCGACGGAGGCCTCTCTCTCTCTCTGTCTCTCTGTCTCTGTCTCTCTCTCCAACTGCAAGCACCAACACAACAGTAGCCCCTGGGCCTAGG
>NW_028039681.1:0-483 GCF_054177405.1 Leptonychotes weddellii | reverse complement strand
CTTCCAGAAAGTGTTTGCTTTTCTGTTCAGAGTTGTTGCTATTCTTTTCTTCGATCTCCTGTTGAGTTCGTAGGTGTTCAGAATAGTTTGATCCCTATCCAGCTGAATTCCTGAGACCAGATGAAATCCAGGTCTCCTACTCCTCCGCCATCTTGCTCTGCCCCCCAAACCTAAATATATATTAGTTTGAGGTGAAGCTTACAGAGAATTTCAAGAGACTTTGAAACATAGTAATTTGACTGTAAGTTTCTAGTAGTATATACCCCACTGCAAAGATATTATAAGCTGGTTTTAGTAATCAGATAATTCTATTAATTGATAATAATATTGGTATTGTTATTCTGGAGGTATGTGTTGTAAGGTTGTAAGCAAGTAGATAGTTACATTGGATTGAGGCCATAGATTTTGGTGTGGAAAAGAGATACCATCAGAGAAATTGGGTAAGAATTCTGGGATCCTAAATTTGACTCAGAAGTATCAGGG
>NW_028039680.1:0-483 GCF_054177405.1 Leptonychotes weddellii | reverse complement strand
GCGAAATGATCAGCACAAAAAGCCTGGTTACCATCTGTCACCATACAGAGTCACAGATTTTTTTTTCTTTAAAGATTTTATTTATTTATTTGACAGAGACAGACACAGCGAGAGAGGGAACACAAGCAGGGGGAGTGGGAGAGGGAGAAGCAGGCTTCCCGCGGAGCAGGGAGCCCCATGCGGGGCTCGATCCCAGGACCCTGGGATCACGACCTGAGCCGAAGGCAGACGCTTAACGACTGAGCCACCCAGGCGCCCCTGGATTTTTTTTTTCTTGTAATGAGAATTTTTAAGATTTACTCTCTTACCAACTTTGAAGTATGTTGTACAGTATTATAGAGTATTCTTACCATGCTATATATTATATCCCCATGACTTATTTATTTATTTATTTATTTATTTATTTATTTATTTATTTTTAAGATTTTATTTGCGAGAGAGAGAATAAGAGACAGAGAGCATGAGAGGGAGGAGGGTCAGAGG
>NW_028039679.1:0-483 GCF_054177405.1 Leptonychotes weddellii | reverse complement strand
GTTCTTGGCACCTGAGTTCCAATTTTGGTCTCTCCAGTCCCATGATACTAATAAATATCCTAGGTTGCTACTTTTTGCTGAGACTAACTGTCAATCTCTGTGAATCATGAAGTGTCTTCAAGAAAAAAGCTATAGAGAAGGTCAGATTCACCTCACTGAGCCTCTCTCCATTTTTCAAGGATCTTAGCTCCTCAAATTCAGGCAGCCTCAGTGGTTCTTCAATGCCTTCAAAAATCTGGGTTTTTTGTTTGTTTGTTTGTTTGTAGTGTATTTTTTGGTGGTTCCCAGAGGAGATTGAGGACCAGAAGCAGAAGTACTCAGTAGTATGGACCCTAGAATATCTAGAGATTTCACCCCTGTAAGAAATATCCCCACACAAAAGGATATACATACACTTCTCAATAGAATTAGTCATTAAAACATATATAGATTATCTTATATTATCAGTAGAAATAGTAGGGGATTTGTGGCCTAATTTACCAC
>NW_028039678.1:0-483 GCF_054177405.1 Leptonychotes weddellii | reverse complement strand
GTTCTTGGCACCTGAGTTCCAATTTTGGTCTCTCCAGTCCCATGATACTAATAAATATCCTAGGTTGCTACTTTTTGCTGAGACTAACTGTCAATCTCTGTGAATCATGAAGTGTCTTCAAGAAAAAAGCTATAGAGAAGGTCAGGTTCACCTCACTGAGCCTCTCTCCATTTTTCAAGGATCTTAGCTCCTCAAATTCAGGCAGCCTCAGTGGTTCTTCGATGCCTTCAAAAATCTGGGTTTTTTGTTTGTTTGTTTGTTTGTAGTGTATTTTTTGGTGGTTCCCAGAGGAGACTGAGGACCAGAAGCAGAAGTACTCAGTAGTATGGACCCTAGAATATCTAGAGATTTCACCCCTGTAAGAAATATCCCCACACAAAAGGATATACATACACTTCTCAATAGAATTAGTCATTAAAACATATATAGATTATCTTATATTATCAGTAGAAATAGTAGGGGATTTGTGGCCTAATTTACCAC
>NW_028039677.1:0-483 GCF_054177405.1 Leptonychotes weddellii | reverse complement strand
GGATATTGGTCTGTAATTCTCCTTTTTGATGGGGTCTTTGTCTGATTTGGGGATCAAGGTACTGCTGGCCTCATAAAACGAGTTTGGAAGTTTTCCTTCCATTTCTATTTTTTGGAACAGTTTCAGAAGAATAGGTATTAATTCTTCTTGAAATGTTTGGTAGAATTCCCCTGGGAAGCCATCTGGCCCTGGGCTGCTGTTTGTTGGGAGATTTTTGATGACTGCTTCAATTACCTCAGTGGTTATAGGTCTGTTCAGGTTTTGTATTTCTTCCTGGTTCAGTTTTGGTAGTTGATACATCTCTAGGAATGCATCTATTTCTTTCAGGTTATCTAATTTGCTGGCATAGAGTTGCTCATAATATGTTCTTATAATTGTTTGTATTTCTTTGGTGTTGGTTGTGATCTCTCCTCTTTCATTCATGATTTTGTTGATTTGGGTCATTTCTCTTTTCTTTTTGATAAGTCTGGCCAGGGGTTTATC
>NW_028039676.1:0-483 GCF_054177405.1 Leptonychotes weddellii | reverse complement strand
ATGTGCAAAAATACAGGAGAGAAAAACACATCAATACTTTGTCAAAATACTACACATACACACCTAACACTGATATCTCCTTTTCTGATGACTAGATAGGATAAGGTTAGGGAAAGTTGGAGAAATCTCCCAAAAGGTGAGAACCATTTCCTCTATCTCCTAAAGTCACCTTCCAAAAATGAATAGCATTTTCAAGGTACAGAAATATGGTGGTCATGTTACATTAGGTAATCTTTTTTTTTTTTTTTTAAAGTGTGTATTTTATTTATTTGTACTTAAACCTATAAACCAATCAGCCAAACTGGTACTATTATCATGACACATTAAAATACAAAACACCTTTCTACAAATACTAGAATAATGAACAAATTAACAGTTCTAGTAAAACATCACAAGGGACAGAGGAAATCAATGAAGCACATTATAGCTTAACCTTTCACCGTTAGAGGTTATTAACAAGAAAAGCCTCACAATCTCAGAAAA
>NW_028039675.1:0-483 GCF_054177405.1 Leptonychotes weddellii | reverse complement strand
AGGGTTTTAGAGGGAAGGGGGAGGAGGGATCGGTTAGCCCGGTGATGTGTATTAAGGAGGGCACGTACTGCATGGAGCACTGGGTGTTATACGAAAACAATGGATCGTGGATCACCACATCAAAAACCACTGATGTATGGTGACTAAGATAACATAATAAAATTTAAAAAAAATCAGTTTGGAAATTAAATAATACGAGCATTTGGTGGGAAAATATAATCTAACAATATTGGTCCCAGGATTAATAGCAATTCTAAACAGAACAATATCCATGAAGACAGCAGATGTTATAAAAGAGTGACAAAAACAAACGAGGAAAAAAGTTTAATAAGCAGATTCTGAAGGGGAATAAAAGAAGATTCTGCTATTTTAAAAAATATAATTAAGTTTATTTCTACTGAGTTTAAGAGCACTGAATAGTTGCCATAGTTCTCACATTTTTGTAATGGGCTTTAGTTTTCTAATTATTGAAGAAACACTGAA
>NW_028039674.1:0-483 GCF_054177405.1 Leptonychotes weddellii | reverse complement strand
TCCCCCCTCCCCTCTAGAACCCTCAGTTTGTTTCTCAGAGTCCATAGTCTCTCATAGTTCGTTTCCCCCTCCGATTTCCGCCTTCATTTTTCCCTTCCTACTATCTTCTTCTTCTTTTTTTTTAAACATATAATGTATTATTTGTTTCAGAGGTACAGGTTTGTGATTCATCAGTCTTACACAACACCCAGCACTCACCACAGCACATACCCTCAACGACGTGGATGGAACTAGAGGGTATTATGCTAAGTGAAATAAGTCAATCATTTATAGCATTTTTTGTATTTTTTGTTGGTGATCTCAGTATTTAAAATGGACTTCAAACAGAGTGCTGAAGTGCTGTCAGGGGTTTCTAAGTATAAGATGGTAGTGATGTGTCTAATGGAGAATGTAGGTATCTTAGATGAGCTTCATGAAGGCATTAGTGTTGACCATACATTCAATGTTAATGAATCAACAATATACAGTAAATAGATGCCTTTA
>NW_028039673.1:0-483 GCF_054177405.1 Leptonychotes weddellii | reverse complement strand
TGTTGGGAATTTTGATCATAAATGGATATTAAGTTTTGTCAAATGCTTTGTCTGCATCTCTCAGGATGATCACATGATTTTTATTCTTCATTTTGTTTATGTGATGGATCACTTTGATTGATGTGCACATGTGAACCCTCCTTGCATTCCTGGAATAAATCCCACTTAGTCATAGTATATGATCCTTTCAGCATTTTGGTGAACTTGGTTTGCTAGTATTTTGTTGAACATTTTTGCCTCTGTGTTCATCATGGATATTAGCCTGTAATTTTCTTTTCTTGGGGGTCCCTGTCTGGATTTGGTATCAGGGTAATGTTGGCCTCAGGAAATGATTTTGGAAGCTTTCTCTTCTGTTTTCTGCAAATGTTTGAGAAGGATTGGTATGAATTCTTCTGTGAATGGTAGAATTCACCATTAAAGGCATCGAGTCCTGGAACTTCGTTTTGGGGAGGTTTTAAATTGCTGATACGATGAGCATTGGGT
>NW_028039672.1:0-9753 GCF_054177405.1 Leptonychotes weddellii | reverse complement strand
TTTCCTTCCCTAAATTAGGGAAGTTCTCTGCTATATTTTGCTCCAATATACCTTCTGCCACTCTCTCTCTTTCTTCATTTTCTGGGATCCCAATTATTCTGACATTGTTTCATCTTATGGTATTACTTATCTCTTGATATCTGCCCTCGTGATCCAGTAGTTGTTTATCTCTCTTTTTCTCAACTTCTTTATTTTCCATCATTTGGTCTCCTATATCACTAATTCTCTCTTCTGCCTCATTCATCCTAGCAGTTAGAGCCTCCATTTTTCATTGCCCCTCATTAATAGCCTTTTTGATTTCAACTTGGTTAGATTTTAGCTCTTTTATTTCTCCAGAAAGAGTTTCTCTAATAACTTCCATGCTTTTTTCAAGCCCAACTAGTATCTTTAAAATCATCATTCTGAACTCTAGTTCTGACATCTTACTAATGTCTGTATTGATTTGGTCCCTGGCAGTCGTTATTGCCTCTTGTTCTTTTTATTGAGGTGATTTTTTCCATCTTGTCATTTTTTCCAGAGGAGAATAGATGAATGAGAGAACAAAATGCTAACAGGGTACCAACGTCCCCAGAAAATATACTCTATACAAATCAGAAAATACCTGAAACCGGGGGAAAAGAAAGGGAAAGAAAGAAAAAAGAAAAAGAAAAAAAAAAGAAAAAGATAAAACCAAACCAAACCAAACCAAAACAGAATATGATCAAATATGATCACTGTGGTGCATAGATCAGTGCCACACACTAGATTTGGGGCATAATTTGGTCTGTTAGAAGAAAGTACCTCCCAAAATTTTAAAGAAAGAAAACCTTATATATGTACAAAAATAAGGATAATTTTGATGAAGGGATGGAATATGAATGTAAAGGTGAAAATTAGAAAAGATTTTATAAAAGGAATTGATAAGATAAGTTGGTTGAAAAAAGAAAGAAGAGGATTTTTTTTTTTAAAAAAAGGGAGAGAATGTGATCAGGCAGGAGACTAGAACAAAGCTATACACTAGAGATTTAGGATATATTTTGGTCTGTTAGAAGAAACTGTATCCCAAAATTTTAAAGAGAGAACAACTTATATATATACCAAAAATAAGGTTAACTAATATGAAGGGATAGAATATGACTTTAAACATGAAAAATAAAAAATATTCTTTAAAAAAGTGATTGATAAGATGTTGGTTGAAAAAGGGAAAAAGAAAAATTGAAAAAAAAAAGAAAAAGTTAATAAAAAAATTAACCTTGAAAGACTAAAGAATCATGGTAAAAAAGCCATGAATTCTATGTGCAGTATTCCCCTAGCGCTGGAGTTCTGCTGTTCTCATTGATCGGTAAACTTGGTCTTGGCTGGCTGTTCTTGCTGATCTTCTGGGGAAGAGGCCTGTTGCTGTGGTTCCCAAATGTCTCTGCCGGAGGCGGAATTGTCCCACCCTTGTCCCCTCCCGTCTAAGTAATCTGCTCGGGTTTGCTCTCGGGAGCTTTTTTTCCCTGCAAGCTTTCCATTCGGCTTTGGAGGACAAGAGTGAAAATGGTGGCCTCCCAATCTCCGCCCCAGAGGAACTGAGAACTGGGGGCCCCGCTCCTCAGTGTGCCCCCAGAGAAAAGCAGTCAGTCACTCCCATCTCCCCAGTCTCCAGCCGCACTCCGTGCTCACCGGCCTGTGACTGAGCATTTCTATCTCTGGCACCTGACGCAGTGCGGAGTCTCCAAACCCAGCAGATCCCTGCAATGTGCTCCTGCACTGCTCCTCCCGGGGGAGGAAGGCGAGTCTCCCTGGTTCTGCTGCTTGTTGGGACCCTGCTGGAAGAGCAGTGGCCTGACTGTGCTGCGCATCACGGTCTATGGCAACTCAGAGCTGAGAGCCCACGCCTCGGCTCGGTCTCTGCAGCCGGCTTTTCCACTTCCGTACCTGCGAGCTCTGCCGCACTCAGGCACCCCCAGTCTTTCTGTGACCCTGAGGGTCCTGAGACCACACTGTCCCGCGAGGGTTTCACCCCCCGCTTAGCCACTGGAGCGACGTCCCTCAGCAGAGCAGACTTCTAAAATTTCTGATTTTGTGCTCTGCGGCTCTATCATTTGCCCATAGCGGCTGATGGAGGCCCCCTCCCCCACCATCTATCTTCTGGAATATCGCCTCGGATTCACTTCTCCTCACGTCCTACCTTCCAGAAAGTGGTTGCTTTTCTGTTCAGAGAGTTGCTGCTATTCTTTTCTTCGATCTCCTGTTGAATTTGTAGGTGTTCAGAATCGTTTGATCCCTATCTAGCTGAATTCCTGGGACCAGAGGAAATTTAGGTCTCCTACTCCTCCACTGTCTTCCTCCTCCCCACCCCCTCTCTTTTATTCTTTCATCAGTCAATGGACATTTGAGTTATTTCCATAATTTGTTTATTGTAGATAATAATGCTATAATCATTGGGGTGCATCTATCCATTTGAATTAGTATTTTTGTATTCTTTGGGTAAATACCTAGTAGTACAATTGCTGGATCATAGGGCAGTTCTATTTTTACCTTTTTAATGAACTTCCATACTGCTTTCCAGAGCGGCTGCACCAGTTTGCTATTCCCACCAACAGTGCAAGAGGGTTCCCCTTTCTCTGCACCCTCACCAACACCTGTTGTTCCTTGTAATGTTGATTTTAGCCATTCTGACAAATGTGAGGTGCTATCTCATTGTAGTTTTGATTTGTATTTCCCTGATGATGAGTGAGGTTGAGTATCTTTTCATGTGTCTATTGGCCATCTGTATGTCTTTGGAGAAATGTCTATTCATATCTTCTGCCCATTATTTTAAATAGGATTATTCATTTTGGGGGTGTTGAATTTTATAAGTTCTTAATATTTTGGACACTAATCCTTTATCAGATATGTCACTTGCAAATATCTTTTCCCATTCTGTAAGTTGCCTTCTAGTTTTAGTGATTGTTTCCTTTGCTCTGCAGAAGCTTTTTATTTTGATGAAGTCCCAGTAATTTATTTTTGCTTTTATTTTCCTCACCCAGGGGACATATCTGGTAAGAAGTTGCTATTGCTGATGTCAAAGAGATTACTGCCTGTGTTCTCCTGTAGAATTTTTAAGGTTTCAAGTCTCCCTTTTAGGTCTTTAATCCATTTTGAATTTATTTTTGTGTAAGGTGTAAGAAAGTTTCATTCTTTTGCATGTTGCTGTCCAGTTTTCCCAACACCCTTTGTTGAACAGACTGTGTTTTTCCCATTGGATATTCTTTCCTGCTTTGTTGAAAATTAATTGACATATAGTTGTGGGTTCATTTCTGGGTTTTCTATTCTGTTCAATTGACCTTTGTGTAAATATTTGTGTCAGTACCATAGTGTTTTGATCACTACAGCTTTGTAATATAACTTAAAGTCTGGATTGTGATGTCTCCAGCTTTACTTTTCTTTTTCAAATTTCCTTTGGCTTTTCAGGGTCTTTTGTGGTTCCATACAAATTTTAGGGTTGTTCATCGTAGCTCTGTGAAAATTTGGTTGGTATTTTGATAGGGATTGTATTAAATGTGTACATTGCTTTAGGTAATATAGATATTTTAACAATATTTGTTCTTCCAATCCATGAACATGCAATATGTTTACATTTCTTTGTGTCATCTTCAATTTCTTTAATCAGTGTTTTATAGTTTTCAGAGTATAAATCTTTCACTTCTTTGTTAGGTTTATTTCTTGGTATGTTATGATTTTTGGTGCAGTGGTAAATGGGACTGATTCCTTGATTTCTCTTTCTGTTACTTCATTACTGGTGTATAGAAATGAAACAGATTTCTGTACATTGATTTTGTATCCTCCAACTTTAGTGAATTCATGTAGCAGTTTTTGCAATATTTTGGTGGAGTCTTTGGGTTTTCAGTAGAGAGTATCATGTCATCTACAAATGGTAAAAGTTTGACTTCTTTCTTTGCCAGTTTGGATGTCTTTTATTTATTTTTGTTGACCGATTGTTACAGCTAAGATTTCCAGTACTATGTTAAATAGCAGTGGTCAGAGTGGACATCCCTGTCTTCTTCCTGACAGTGGAGGAAAACCTCTTAGTTTTTCTCCATTGAGGATGATATTAGCTGTGGATTTTTCATATATGGCCTTTATTATATTGAGGTATGGTCCCTTTAAACCTATGTTGCTGAGGGTTTTTATCATGACTGATGTTGTACTTTGTCTAATGCTTTTTCTGCATCTATTGAAGGGATATGGTTCTTATCCTTTCTTTTATAAATGTGGTGTATCACTTGATTGATTTGCAAATATTGAACTGCCCTTTGCAGCCCAAGAATAAATCCCACTTGGTCGTGGTGAATGATTCTTTTAATGTAGTGTTGGATTTGTTTTGCTAGTATTTTATTGAGAATTTTTGCATCCATGGTCATCAGATATGTTGGCCTGTAGTTCTCTTTTTTAGTGGAGTCTTTATCTGGTTTTTGTATTGGAGAGATGCTGGCCTCCTAGAATGAATTTGAAGTATTCCTTCCATTTCTATTTTTTGGAATAGTTTGAGAATAGGTATTAATTCTTCTTTAATTGTTTGGTGGAATTCATCTGTGAAGCCTTCTGGCTCTGGACTTTTTTTGTTGGGAAATTTTTGATTCCTGATTCAATATCTTTGCTCATTATCAGTGTGTTCAAGTTTGCTATTTTTTCCTGTTTCAGTTTTGGTAGTTTATATGTTTCTAGGAATTTATCCATTTTTTCCAGGTAGTCCGATATGTTGGCATATAGGTTTTCATAATATTCTCTTATAATTGTTTGTATTTCTGTGGTGGTGTTTATTTCTCTTCTCTCATTTGTGATTTTATTTATTTGGGTTCTGTCTATTCTTTTTGATAAGTCTGGCTAGGGGTTTATTGATTTTATTAATTTTTTCAAAAAACCAGCCCCTGTTTTCATTGATCTGATCTATTGGTTTTTTAGTTTTGATATCATTTATTTCTGCTTTAATCTTATTATTTCCTTTCTTCTGCTGGCATTAGGCTTCATTTGTTGTTCTTTTTCTAGCTCCTTTAGGTGTAAGTTTAGGCCGTTTATTTGAAATTTTTCTTACTTCTTAAGGTAGACCAGTATTGCTATATACTTCCTCTTAGGACCACTTTTGCTGCCTCTCAATGGTTTTGGACCATTGTGTTTTAATTTTCATTTGTGTCCATGTATTTTTTAATTTCTTCTTTAATTTCCTGTTTGACCCATTCATTGTCTGGTTTAATCTCTATGTATTTGTGGTCTTTCCAATTTTTTTCTTGTGATTGACTTCAAGATTCATAGCATTGTGGTCAGAAAGCATGATGATATACTCTCAATCTTCGTGTATTCCTTGAGTCCTGATTTGTGACCTAGTATGTGGTCTATTCTAGAGAATGTCTAATGTGCACTCAAAAGAATGTGTACTCTGCTTTCGGATGGAATGTTCTGAATATATCTGTTAGGTTCATCTGGTCCAGTGTGTCATTCAAAACCATTGTTTCCTTGCTGATTTTCTGTTTAGATGATCTGTAAATCTGTAAATTATATAAATGGGTGTTAAAATCCCCTAGTATTATTGTATTATTATCAATGAGTTCCTTTATGTTTGTTATTGATTATTTTTTACATTTCCCATATTGGGTGCATAAATATTTACAATTGTTAGATCTTCTTGTTGCATTGTCCCCTTTACAATAATATAGTTCCCCTCTTTATCACTTATTACCATCTTTGTTTTAAAGTCTAGTTTGTCTGATATAGGTATTACTACTCTGGCTTTCTTTTGATGTCCATTTGCATGGTAAATGTTTCTCCATTGCCTCATTTTCCATATGGAGGTGTCTTTAAGTCTGAAATGAATCTCTAGTAGTTAGTATATAGATGGGTCTTGTTTTTTATCCATTCTGACACCCTATGCCTTTTGACTGGGGCATTTAGTCCATTTACATTCAGAGTTATTATCAACAGATAGGTATTTAGTGTCATTTTATTTCTTGTCTTGTCATTGTTTGTGGATATTTTCTCTGTTCCTTTCTCAGATTTGTCAGTTGTGCTCTTTCCTTCCCACTCTAAGAGTCCCCTTTAATATTTCTTGTAGGGCTGGTTTAGTGGCCCCAAACTCCTTAGTTTTTGTGTCTGGGACACTCTTTATCTCTCCTTCTATTCTGAATGATAGCCTTGCTGCAGCCTTGGCTGCAGATTTTTCCCACTCAGCACCATTCATGCCACTCTCTTCTGGCTTGCCAAGTTTCTGTTGAGAGATCTGCAGCTAGCCTATGGGTCTTCCCTAGTAAGTTAGAGACTTCTTTTGTCTTGCTGCTCTTAAGATTTTTTTTCTTGTTATATCTTTGAAAATTTAATTACAGTATGTCTTTGTGTTGGCCTGCTTTTGTTGGTTTTGATGGGAGTTCACTGTGCCTCCTATATCTGGATATCTATTTCTGTTCCCAGATTAGGGAAGTTTTCAGCTATTATTTCCTGAATAATTTATGCCCCCTTTTCTCTCTCATTTTCTTCTGGGACTCATATGATATAAATGTTATTACATTTGATGTAGTCACTGAATTCCCTAAATCTATCCTCCTGTTCCATAATTCTTCTTTCCCTCTTTTGTTCACCATTATTTTCCATTATTTTGTCTTCTATATCACTTATTTATTCCTCTGTCTCTTCCAGCATTGTACTCATTGCAGCAAGCCTGTTTCCAATTTTAGCCACTACATTTATTATTTCTGAGTGATTCTTTTTTTAATGCTTTTATCTCTGTGGTAAGGGCTTTTCTGAAATCTTCCATTCTTTTCTCAAGCCCAGGGAGTATCTTTATGATTGCTGATTTAAATTCTCCATAAGACATGTTACTTATATCTCTTTCACTTAGACATATGGCCATGACATTAGATTGTTCTTTCATTTGGGATGGATTCCTCTGTCTTGGCATTTTGTCTAAGTCTCAGCCTTCTTCTCTCTGTTAGAAAAGCCCACTACCTTTCTTGCTCCTGAGAGAATTCGTGTTATGAAGAAGAGGTCATATATTGTCCAGGGCCTGGGGTTTCAGGGAATGTGTCTCGTGTGCACTGCATTCACTCTGTATTTTGGCTGCTCTATCCTTCAGGTCAGTGGTCTGAAGAGGCTCTCCTTTCCTGCAATGGGAAGTGTTTGTTACTTGGCCAGAATGTGGTAAGTTTTAACCTGGTGTGCTGGTCTCTTTGTTAAATGAGACTTGATACTACTTCCATTAGAACTAAAGCCCTTCAGAACTCTCTGTTTGGGATATGTGATGTGTTCAGTGGTTTCTGCTGGCCTTCTGGGGAAGGGGCCTGCTGTGCTGGGACTGAGGCAAGCTTGTCTGAGAAGGGCTGTTGTGCCAGAGTGCAGAGGTGTGGTACTTGGTGGAAGGAAGCAGCCAGTGTTCACAGTTAGCCTACTGGTTGCAAAAACTCACAAAAAATCAGCCCATCTTGTTTTCCCAGTCAATGGCTTTGGGGAAATGTTCTCCTTGTGTGTTCCCTGTGTGCTCCTCTCTCTCTCTCTAGCCTTTCTCTGCTACCACAGCTCCCTCCCCTCTGCAGCATCTGCAATCCATTTCTCCCCGAAACCATGTCTCTGAACTTCCTACCTTCTTCGGTGTGGCTTCTTCTCTCCCTTTGGTTGTGGAGTTTGTTCTATCACATTTCAGGTTGATTTCTGGGGTACTTAGAATGGTTTAATAGTTATCTAATTGTGTTTGAGGAATGAGATGAGCCTAAGGTCCTCCTACGACATCACCATCTTAGCTCCCTCCAAAAATTTCATGCTTTTAGAATGAACTGAAACTTAAGTGACCATGAACTTAAAACAGACTGTTCATAGGATGCTTTATATGATCCTCAAGGTAACCATAGACCAAATACCTATAATAGATACACAAAAAATAAAGAAAAAGAAATATAAACATAACAATAAGGAAAATCAAATCACAAGGGAGGAGAGCAAGAGAAGAAGAAAGGAACAGAGAACTACGAAAACAATATAGAATATAAGTACATATCCATAGTTGCTTCATGTGTAAATGGAACAAATGCTTCAATCAAAAGACATAAGGTGGCTAATGCATAAAAAAGCAAAGCCTATCTATATACTAAAGAGGTACACTTCAAATCTAAAGACACACACAGACTGAAAGTGAAGAGATAGAGAAAACTATTCCATTCAAACTGAAATGAAAAGCAAGCTCTGTAGCTGTACTTATATCAGACTTAAAAAAAAAGGCATTACAGAATGTTAAAGGAATCAATTCAACAAGAGGATATAATACTTATAAATACCTATGCATTCAACTTAGGGGCACCGAAATACCTAAAGCAAATAACAAAAGACAGAAAAGGAGAAATTGCTAAGATATAATAATAAGGGACTTTAACACCACACTTACACCAATGGATATATCATTTAGACAGAAAATCAGTAAAGAAAAATTAGTCTTAAATGACACACTACACCAGAGAACTTAATAGATATATACAGAGCATTCTATCCAAAAGAAGCAGAACAGATATTCTTCTTAGGTATACATGGAAAATTCTTCAGGATAGATCACCTGTTAGTCCACAAAAGAAGTCTCACTAAATTTAAAAAGATTGAAATCATCATCATCTCTTTGTGACCACAATGGTATGAAATTAAAAATCAGTTACAGGAAGAAAACTGAAATAAACACAAACATATGGAGGCTAAACAACATGCTACTAAACAAGCAATGGGTCCACAAAGAAATCAAAGAGGGAAGAAAAAAATACCTTGTGACAAATGAAAATGAAAAGACCACATCCCCAAATGCAGTTCAAAGAAGCTAAAGCAGTTCAAAGAGGGAAGTTTATAGTGATACAGGCCTACCTCATTAAATAAGAAAATCCTCAAATAAACAATCTAAATTTACACCTAAAGTTACCAGAAAAGGAAAAAACAAAAGCCCAAGTTTGTAGAAGGAAGAAAACAGTATAGATCAGAGTGGAAATAAATGAAGTAGAGACTAAAGAACAAAACAAAACAAAACAAAAAAACTAGAAACTATTAATGAAATTAGCAGCTGGTTCTTTGAAAAGATTAAAAAAAATTGATAAACCTTCAGCCAGATTTACCAAGAATAAAGGAGGGCTCAAGTAAAATTAGATATGAGGGGCAGAGCAAGATGGCGGACGAGTAGGAGACCTGGATTTCGTCTCCTCTCAGGAATTCAGCTGGATAGGGATCAAACCATTCTGAACACCTACAAACAGGAGATTGAAGAAAAGAAGAGCAACAACTCTCTCATCAGAAAAGCGACCACTTTCTGGAAGGTAGGACGTGAGGAGAAGTGAATCCGAGGCGATATTCGGGAGGATAGACGGCAGGGGAGGGGCCTCCATCGGCCGCTTCTGGCAAGTGATAGAGCCGCGGAGCACAAAATCGGAACTTTTAAAAGTCTGGTCCGCTGAAGGACGTCACTCTGGTGGCTAAGCAGGGGGTGGAACCCTCATGGGACAGTGTGATCTCAGGACCCTCGGGGTCACAGAAAGACCGGGGGTGCCTGACTGCGACAGAGCTCCCAGGTATCGGAGCAGGGAAGCCGGCTGCAGAGGCAGAGCCCAGGCGCGGGCTCTCAGCTCGGGGTTGCCATAAACCATGATCCGCGGCACAGTCGGGCCACTGCTCCTCCAGCAGGGACACAACAAGCGGCAGATCCGGGGAGACTCACCTTCCTCCCCCAGAAGGAGCCGCACAGGAGTGCACCGCAGGGATCTGCTGGGTTTGGAGACTCCACCCGGGGTCGGGTGCCAGAGA
>NW_028039671.1:0-483 GCF_054177405.1 Leptonychotes weddellii | reverse complement strand
TTGTCACATGTGGATGCGTTTAACACATTTTTAAAAGCAAGCGGCCAGCACGTTAGACCCATGAGGTCGGAGGTACTGTTGGTAAGGACGATGCTAATGTTGTAACGGGAATTGATAGGAGGGCCGTGATTCGCTGACGAGCTGCACAGGGAGCCATGGGCCTGGCGATATCCCGAAAGTGACCCTGGAGCGCCTCACTCGACAGACGCTGACATGAAGGGTTTCCTGTTCCACAGGCCCGGAGCCTGAGGCCGGGCTCTTGCAGGGGCCCCGAGGGGCTGCCTGGGACAGGTGTATCACCCACAAGTACCTGGCGTACAGGCGTCCCCGGTCCCGGGAAGGCTGCTCTTCCTGGGGGTGTCCTCGCTCCTCCAGCAGCCCTCAGTGGTCCCACAGGCTGACAAGTGTGGCCCGGGGCCCAGCACGGAGGAGCTGGGGCGAGCTGGGCTCCCTCGGCAGGGGTGAGGCACCGTGGTTGTCGCC
>NW_028039670.1:0-483 GCF_054177405.1 Leptonychotes weddellii | reverse complement strand
GTTCTTTTTATAGTTCTTCTCTGTTCCTTTCTCATTATCTTCCTCTCTTTTTTTGTGATTGATGAGTTTCTATAGTTTATGTTTGACTTTCTCTTTCTTTAATTTTGTCTATCTGTTACAGGTTTTAGTTTTAAAGTTACCATGAAGTTCTCATACAATATCCTGAGTATACTGCAGTCTAGATTAATTGAAAAGTCACTTGAGTCCAAACACATTCTTTAAAAAAACCTCTCTTCCTTTTTTTGTCTCTCCTCCATCTTTTATGTACATGCGATCATACTTTACATATTTTTTGTATTTTACTTTTTTATTCATAATTTAGCTATGCCACTTATGGCCATTCATTTTCTATTTTAATAAGTTAGATTAACATTTACTGTTAGGCTGGTTTGGTGGTGATAAACTCCTTTATCTTTTGTTTCTCTAGGAAGATATTTATCTCTCTTTCAAATCCGAATGATAGTCTTGCTGGGTAGATTCTTC
>NW_028039669.1:0-483 GCF_054177405.1 Leptonychotes weddellii | reverse complement strand
GCTCCACGCTCGGCAGGGTGTGGATCTGCTTGAGATGCTCTCCTTCTGCCCCTCCCCCCACTCTCACGAGTTCTCTCTCTCAAATAAATTAATTTTTAAAAAGAGAGAGATGAGGCACCTGAGTGGATCAGTGGGTTGGGCGTCCAACTCCTGGTTTTGGCTCAGGTCGTGAGATCAGGGTCCTGGGATTGAGCCCCGCATCTGGCTCAGTGCTCAGGGGGAGCCTGTTTGTCCCTGCCCCTGCTCTCTTTCTCTCTCTCAAATGAATAGATGTATCTTTTTTCTTTTTTTTAAAGATTTCTTTATTTATTTATTTGAGAGAGAGAATGAGAGACAGAGAGCATGAGAGGGAAGAGGATCAGAGGGAGAAGCAGACTCCCTGCCGGGCAGGGAGCCCGATGCGGGACTCGATCCCGGGACTCCAGGATCATGACCTGAGCCGAAGGCAGTCGCTTAACCGACTGAGCCACCCAGGCGCCCCTA
>NW_028039668.1:0-483 GCF_054177405.1 Leptonychotes weddellii | reverse complement strand
GAACATTTCATCCTGCTGCAGATCTATAGAAGTGCCCCTACCTTTCCTGAACCTGAAGCCTCAGGCTCTTTATTCCTCCTGAAAGCCTATATTTATACTTAAAACAAGGCGCCACTGAAATGACTACATAAAGTGCTTCGGTGTGCAGACAAGTGTTTTTATACAGAGGTGATTCTAGTAACTCCTTGAGCTGTAGCTTCATTTTACTGAGCAACCATAGAGTCATAGAGCAGCAAGATTTTCTCAGACATTTTTTTTTTTAAGATTTTATTTATTTGACAGAGAGAGACACAGCGAGAGAGGGAACACAAGCAGGGGAAGTGGGAAAGGGAGAAGCAGGCTTCCCGCAGAGCAGGGAGCCCAATACGGGGCTTGATCCCAGGACCCTGGGATCATGACCCGAGCTGAAGGCAGATGCTTAACAACTGAGCCACCCAGGCACCCCTTCCCAGACATTTTTACAACACTTACCAACAACTCTTA
>NW_028039667.1:0-483 GCF_054177405.1 Leptonychotes weddellii | reverse complement strand
TTTCTTAAAGTCAATTCTTCCGTATAACATAACCTAATCACAAGAGTGATATCTCATCATATTCAGAAGTTCACCCACACCCAAAACATAGGGGATTATACAAGGTCAAGGTTAACTGGGAGGGAGGTTGTGGGGGTTATTTTAGATTTCTGCCTACCTGAGTCACTATTTTTTTTTAAAGATTTTATTTATTTATTTGAGAGAGAGAATGAGATAGAGAGAGAGAGCATGAGACGGGGGAGGGTCAGAGGGAGAAGCAGACTCCCTGCTGAGCAGGGAGCCCAATGCGGGACTCGATCCTGGGACTCCAGGATCATGACCTGAGCCGAAGGCAGTCGCTTAACCAACTGAGCCACCCAGGCACCCTACCTGAGTCACTATTAATTAAACCTTTTAAGATGATAGGATATATGCAATCAGGTATCTGGTTATTGAAGGAGAGCTCTCAACATCTGTAGATCATTTACAATGCAGATAATTCAC
>NW_028039666.1:0-483 GCF_054177405.1 Leptonychotes weddellii | reverse complement strand
TTTCTTTCTTTCTTTTTTTTTAATGAAAAAGAGGAAGTTGTAAAATAGAATAAAATAAACATATTCACATACATGTGTAACTCTTGTGAATGCATAGTAAATAGTCTATACATCACATATGCCAAACTGTTCATAATGATTATTTGGGAGAGGATGTTTACATGGTAGATACAATTATTATTCAAGTATTAGTTGTTATATATTATTTTCTTGCTTGAATTTTAGTACTTTTTTTTTTTTTGCTTTTGTAATTGTGAAATAAGTCTTAGAAAAATAAGTAAAAATTTCTCCAATTGGGCTGGATGTAGAGTCATTTTATAGATTTAACTCTTTCCTATATTCATTCTGTAATGTCTTCTAACTACCTAGTTATCTTTTTATTTGTCCAGTGGAACACATGTACACACAAAAAAAGAATGGCCTGCAGTTTCAGAAAGTCTATGACAGTGAATTATATGTTAAGTTGTCTGAACTTTATAAGAA
>NW_028039665.1:0-483 GCF_054177405.1 Leptonychotes weddellii | reverse complement strand
GATGACCTCCTCCTCGCCAGTGACACACAAGAAGACTGCACAAAAGGCACAAAGGCCCTCCTACAGCTCCTGTCAGACTCGGGTTACCGAGCCTCATGGAAGAAGGCACAAATCTGCCAACAATAGGTCTGATACCTTGGTTTTCTCCTCACCCAAGGGAAAAGAGAACGAGGGCCAGAGAGGAAGAGGGTCATCATCTCCCTGCCACAGCCCCAGACAAAAAGGGGCCTATAAGAATTCCTGGGGGCTGCAGGATTCTGCCACATCTGGATCCCTGGGTTCTCGGCAATAGCAAGACCCCTCTATGATCTCTTAGGGGGGCCAGATCGAGAACCCCCTGCCTGGACTGAGGAAGCAGAAGCCGCCTTCACAGAGATAGAGACTGCCCTGGGGCAGGCTCCAGCCCTGGGCCTACCAGATGTAGAGGAACCCTTCAATCTCTTTGTGCATGATAAAGAAAAGATAGCACTCAGGGTACTGACC
>NW_028039664.1:0-483 GCF_054177405.1 Leptonychotes weddellii | reverse complement strand
TTTTGCTGAGTAGGCCCGTGAGGTCTTTCCATCCGTGGTCTCAACCAGTCCTGCCAGCTCCCTGGTGGGCAGCCCCCAGCATGGCTCCTGGCACACGCTAACCATTTCTCCACTGAACAGATGACAACACGGAGGGATGAAGAGGTCAGATGACTAGTCTGAGAGCAGGAATTCAAAGCCAGCCTTGTACCTAGAACCTTAGATATTTTTTTTTTTATTAAGATTTTATTTATTTATTTGAGACAGAGAGAGTGAGAGAGACAGAGAGCACTTGAGAGGGGGGAGGGTCAGAGGGAGAAGCAGACTCCCCGCCGAGCAGGGAGCCCGATGCGGGACTCGATCCCGGGACTCCAGGATCATGACCTGAGCCGAAGGCAGTCGCTTAACCAACTGAGCCACCCAGGCACCCTAGAGTCTGAGCTCTCTTAACCACGCCATGATTTTCAGTTAATATCAGAGAGTGATGGTTGTGGGAGCAGTACT
>NW_028039663.1:0-483 GCF_054177405.1 Leptonychotes weddellii | reverse complement strand
TAATTCAGTTGATATCTTTGGACCACTTTTGATGTGCCAGGCATTGTTCTAGAGGCTGAGGATAAAACAATGAACAAAACAGAGAAAGATCCATGTTCTTGTGGAGCTTACTTTCTAGTAAAAGAATTTCTCCCAAAGATATGATGGAGAAAAGTATGTAGCAACTGCCCAAGTGCCAATAAAAATCAGCCCATATTCCATATGTGGCTGACCACTGCCATATGCCATGCGTATCCTAAACTATATATTTATGTAGTGTGCCATTTTTTAAGAATTTAGAACACAGGGGCGCCTGGGTGGCTCAGTTGGTTAAGCGACTGCCTTCGGCTCAGGTCATGATCCTGGAGTCCCGGGATCGAGTCCCGCATCGGGCTCCCTGCTCGGCAGGGAGTCTGCATCTCCCTCTGACCCTCCTCCCTCTCATGCTCTCTGTCTCTCATTCTCTCTGTCTCAAAATAAATAAATAAAAATCTTTAAAAAAAA
>NW_028039662.1:0-483 GCF_054177405.1 Leptonychotes weddellii | reverse complement strand
GAGGGTTCCACCCCCTGCTTAGCCACTGGAGCATCATCCCTCAGCGGAGCAGACTTCTACAAGTTCTGATTTTGTGCTCCACGGCTCTATCACTTGCCAGAAGCGGCCTACAAAGGCTTCCTCCCCCACCGGCCGCCATCTATCTTCCCGAATATCACCTCAGATTCACTTCTTCACACGTCCTACCTTCTAGAATGTGGTCGCTTTTTCTGTTCAGAGAGTTGTTGCTATTCTTTTCTTAGATCTCCTGTTGAGTTTGTAGGTGTTTAGAATGGTTTGATCCATATCTAGCTGAATTCTTGGGACCAGATGAAATTTAGGTCTCCTACTCCTCCGCCATGTTGCTCCTCCCCCTAAAATGTTAATATTATCATTTTACTGTATTTGTTATACTTCAGTTGCCTTTAGTAGATTTAATATTTTATTAGATCATCATTTTGAAACAGAAGAATTTGAAGTTGCTCTGATGATTATTAGCTTTTG
>NW_028039661.1:0-9754 GCF_054177405.1 Leptonychotes weddellii | reverse complement strand
GGTATTGAGGAGGGCACGTTCTGCATGGAGCACTGGGTGTTGTGCATGAACAATGAATCATGGAACACTTCATCTAGAACTAATGATGTAATGTATGGGGATTAACATAAGAATAAAAAATAAATAAATAAATAAAAATAAATAAATAAATAAATAAATTAGTGCTTGAGGAGTTGTTTCTTATGGATAAGCAAAGAAATTGGTTTCTTGAGATGGAATATAGTCCTGGTGAAGATGCCCTGAGGATAGTTCAAATGGCAACAAAGGATTTAGAATATTACATAAGCTTAGCTGATAAAGCAGCAGTAGGTTTTGGTTGGAATTACTCCAATTTTTAAAGTTCTACTGTAAGTAAAATGCTTTCAAACAACTTTGCATGCCACAAAGAAATTGTTAATGAAAGGAAGAGTCCCAACTGATGTGGCAAACTTCACTGATGTCTTATTTTAAGAAATTTCCCCAGCTACCCCAACCTTTAGCAACCGCCACACTGATCAGTCAGCAGCCATTTTGTTGAGGCAAAACCCTCCAACAGTCAAAAAATTATGATTCACTGAAAGCTCAAATTCTGCTTAGCAGTTTTTACCAATAAAGTGTTTCCTAAGTAAGGTATGCACATTGCTTTTTTTTTTTTGACATGCTATTGCATATCTAATAGACTACAGTGCAGTATAAACATGACTTTTATATCCACTGGGAAATGAAAAAGTATTGGACTCACTTTATTGTGATATTTGCTTTATTGAAGTGTTTTGGAACTGAACTCATAATGTCTTTGAGGTATGCCTGTATTTCCATCTCAGCTTTAATCATTTTTTCACTTCAGTCCGACCATGCATAATTCCTCTAACTTAGCATTACCACTGAGAACTGAGAATAAAGGGGTTACCATGATGTGGCAAATTTATATCTCAAGGTTATAAAAACTGCTATTATTCCTTGAGTGTTTGCTCTGGAATAGTCAATTTACTAGGTACTGAGCATTTCTTATTTTATATAATCCTCACAGAAGTTCAGCATTAGGATATGATTCTTGTTTTACTGATGAGAACTGAATGTCTCAGAAGAACACAGTAAAAAGGTTTGCCCAAGATTGCAAAGCTAATAAAATGGCGAGAACACGGGCTTTAAATTCGATGTCCCTTCTATCACACCATCTACTAAACAACGTAAATCCTATAAATATGATAAATGGCTGATTACTATTTCTCTGATGCTATACTGCTTACCTATTCCACTAAGCCACCTAGTAAGCTTGTCTTTATTAAGTCCCTCATCTCCTTCTTTTACTAAGGGAATAAAGTCTTAAAGTGCAGGACCAATTCCTAAGGAAACAGCTATCTTCCAATGTTTCTGGGGGTGTTGAGTTTCTTTTTTATTTTTTTAACTCTTTAATTTTTTTTATTTTTTAAATTTTATTTTATTATGTTATGTTAGTCACCATACAATACATCATTAGTTTTTGATGTGGTGATCCACCATTCATTGTTTTTGTATAACACCCAGTGCTCCATGCAGTACATGCCCTCCTTAATACCCTTCACCGGGCTAACCCTTCCCCCCACCCCCTAACCTCTAAAACCCTCAGTTTGTTTCTCAGAGTCCATAGTCTTTCATGGTTCATCTCTCCCTCCGATTTCCCCCCCTTCATTTTTCCCTCCCTTCTCTTTTTAAGAGGAAAGCAGAGGAGGGGAGCCCACCATTAGCAACAGTATGATAGGAATCAGCTATCAGGAAATAAGTTTAAATATATAGGAGGTAATGGAGTATAATCATCCCTATAAATATATAGATGATTGGTGGTCTTAGGTACTGAAATGGATGATGTGGCAAATTTAGACCTGGAGAGAAAATTTTATGTAAAATATATCTCTGATCAGACATCAGAAATTCATTAAAAAAACAGATATTTATTGACAAGTTATGGTGTATCAGGCACCATGGCAATATAATTAGCATCTATTGTATGAGCACACAAATAAAGATGACCAACTGCAGAGGATAGTTAGGAGATAAATGGGTTGAGATTCTCCTGTGTCCCTAGAGTCTTTATGTATACATTATTTCTAAACTTCACAACAGTTCACAAGGTAGGCATTATTATTATATACTGATTTTACAGATTTGGAAAACAGGCTTACCCAGGTTCTGATTCCAAAGCTTACATTTTCTTCAAAAACCAAGCTAGGAATGGACACTTATTAACTAAATTCCTCACCATAGTAGTAGAAGCAATAAGAGTATTGCTTCAACCTCTCTTTTTTTCTGACAGAAATGGGCTCCTGCTTTAAATACACTAAGTCCCTACTCTGGTTACTAAATGCTGTTATGACTTTTGTTAGAACCAAATAGCTTTGGTTCCAGTTGGAGTGATGTGAGTTGTCTCCCCTTTTCTATGGAAAAGAAAAAAAATTAACTAACTGGAATTAAAATAAAAACTTGAAAAATAGATTAACTCTCCCTTGGTTACAGACTGAAATACAAGTTCAGCATTTTCTTTTAGTCTTCTCTGGCAGATGACTGAAATGAGTTACAGAGTGTACCAAGTTTGTTTGTTTTTCAGAGAACATTCCAGTCCTGTGTAAATACACATTGCTTCCCTTATTCACATGTTAATGTTTTTCATTAAAACAAATGTTCTGATCATATTTTTTATGTAAATCACAAGAATCTGATTGAAAAGCAAGAAAATTTTACAGATCTCATTGCACCAATCTTAAAGGAAAAAAATCCATATATGCCCTAATGCTCTAAACTTGTATCTAATATAGTCTAGAAAGGCAAACTGATTCCCTTTCTATCCCTGAATTCCATCAATACACCTAACTGAAACTCCTTAATTCCCACTTGAGAGCTCATTCTACTCTATACTGAAACCAAACATTTCTTTAGTATAGTCTTAAAAAAATGCCACTTCATAGCTTGGTGATTTATAAATCCAGACTACAGTAACATTAAAATCAGAAATAACTACTTATTTTAACTTTTTATTTTATTCAATTTTATTGAGGTATAATTGACACACTGCACTATATAAATTTAAATTGTACAGCTTAATGGCTTGACTTACATATATTGTTAAGTGATATAACAATAGGTTAACCTCAATTATCTCACATAAATACCAGTCGGAAAAAGAGAAAGAAAAAATGTGGGTTTTTTTGTGATAAAATCTTTTAGGATTTACAATCTTGGCAACCTTCAACTAGATCATCTAGCAGTGCTAACTATAGTCACTATATTGTATATTATATCCCCAGTACTTATTTATCTTATAACTGAAAGTTTGCACATTTTGACCACCTCGACCCAATCCTCCCTTACCAATCCTGCCTCTAACCACCAAAAACATGATCTCTTTTTTTATAAGATTGTTTTTTAAATTTCACTGGTGAGATACAACGGTATTTGTCTTTCTCTGTCTGATGTATTTCACTTAGCAAAATGCTCCCAAGTTGTGTCCACATTGTCATAAATGGCAGGATTTCCTTTTGTATGCCTGAATAATATTCATATATATATAATCATATTTTCTTTCTTCATTTCTCTGTTGATGAACATTTAAGTTGTTTCCAGGTTTTGATGATGTAAATAATGTTGCAATAAACATGAGGGTGAAGATATCTCTTCAACATAGTGACTTCTTTGACTTCAATATATACCCAGAACTAGATGTGCTATATCTTATGACAACTCATTAGTTTTTGATGTAGTGATCCACGATTCATTGTTTTTATATAACACCCAGTGCTAGATGCAGTACGTGCCCTCCTTAATACCCATCACGAGGCTAAACCATCCCGCCAACACCCTCCCCTCTAACACCCTCAATTTGTTTCTAAGAGTCCATAGTCTCTCATGGTTCATTTTTCCCTCCGATTTCCCCCCTTCATTTTTCCCTTCCTTCTCCTTATATCTTCCATGCTATTCCTTATGTTCCACAAATAAGTGAAGCCATATGATAATTGACTTTCTCTGCTTGACTTATTCCACTTAGCATAATCTCTTCCAGTCCCATCCATGTTGATGTAAAAGTTGGGTATTCATCCTTTCTGATGGCTGAGTAATATTCCATTGTATATAGGGACCACATCTTCTTTATCCATTCATCTGTTGAAGGGCATCTCGGCTCTTTCCACAGTTTGGCTATTGTGGACATTGCTGCTATGAACATTGAGGTGCATAATATGGCCCTTCTTTTCACTACATCTCTGTCTTTGGGGTAAATACCCAAGAGTGCAATTGCTGGGTCATAGGGTAGCTCCACTTTTAATTTTTTGAGGCACCTCCACACTGTATTCTAAACTGGCTGTACCAACTTGCATTCCCACCAACAGTGTAAGAGGGTTCCCCTTTCTCCACAACCTCTGCAACATTTGTTGTTTCTTGCCTTGTCAGTTTTTGCCATTCTAACTGGTGTAAGGTGGTATCTCAGTGTGGTTTTGATTTGAATTTCCCTGATGGCTAATGATGATGAACATTTTTTCATGTGTCTGTTAGCAATTTGTATGTCTTCTTTGGAGAAGTGTCTGTTCATGACTTCTGCCCATTTTTTGACTTGATTATTTGTTTTTTGGGTGTTGAGTTTGAGAAGTTCTTTATAGATCTTGGATACCAGCCCTTTATCTGTAGTGTCATATGCAAACATCTTCTCCCATTCTGTGGTTTGCCTCTTTGTTTTGTTGACTGTTTCCTTTGCTATGCAGAAGACTTTTATCATTTTTTAAAATTTTATTTTATTATGTTATGTTAATCACCATACTTTACATCATTAGTTTTTGATGTAGTGTTCTATGATTCATTGTTTGTGTGTAACACCCAGTGCTCCACTCAATACCCTCTTTAATACCCATCACCAGGCTAACACTTTCCCAAATCCCCTCCCCTCTAGAACCCTCAGTTTGTTTCTCAGAGTCCATAGTCTCTCATAATTCATCTCCCCCTCTGACTCACCCCCATCATTTTCCCTTCCTACTATCTTTTTTTTTTTTTCATTTAACATATAATGTAGTATTTCTTTCAGAGGTACAGGTCTGTGATTCATCAGTATTACACAATTCACAGTGCTCCCCATAGCACATATCCTCCCCAGTGTCTCTCAGCCAGCCACCCGATCCCTTCCAACGCCCACCACTCCAGCAACCTTCAGTTTGTTTCCTGAGATTAAGAATTCCTCATATCAGTGAGATGATATGATACATGTCTTTCTCTGAGTGACTAATTTAGCTTAGCTTAATACCCTCTAGTTCCATCTACGTCATTGCAAATGGCAAGATTTCGTGGGGTTTTTTGATGGCTGCATAATATTCCATTGTATGCATATGCCATTTCTTCTTTATCCATTCATCTGCTGATGGACAGCTAGGCTCTTTCCATACTTCGGCTATTGTGGATATTGCTGCTATAAACATTGGCGTGCAAATACCCCTTTGGATCACTACATTTGTATATTTAGGGTAAATACCAAGTAGTGCAATTGCTAGGTCATATGGAAGCTCTACATTCAATTTTTTGAGGCACGTCCATACTGTTTTCCAGAGTGGTAGCACCAGCTTGCATTCCCACCAAGAGTGTAGGAGGGCTCCACTTTCTCCGCATCCTCGACAACATCTGTTGTTTCCTGACTTGTTAATTTTAGCCATTCTGACTGGTGTGAGGTGGTATCTCATTGAGTTTTGATTTGGATTTCCCTGATGCTGAGTGATGTTGAGCACTTTTTCATGTGTCAGTTGGCCATTTGGATGTCTTCTTTGGAAAAATGTCTGCTCATGTCTTCTGCCCATTTCTTGATTGGGTTATTTGTTCTTTGGGTGTTGAGTTTGATAACTTCTAGATAAATTTTGGATATAGCACTTTACCTGATATGTCATTTGCAAATGTCTTCTCCCATTCTGTCGGTTGTCTTTTGGTTGTCTTGACTGTTTCCTTTGCTGTGCAGAAGCTTTTTATCTCAATGAAGTCCCAAAAGTTCATTTTTGCTTTTGTTTCACTAGCTGTTGGACATGAATCTTGAAAGAAGTTGCTGTGGTCAATGTCAAAGGGGTTACTGCCTATGTTCTCCTCTAGGATTTGGATGGATTCCTGTCTCACATTGAGGTCTTTCATCCATTTTGAGTTTATCTTTGTGTATGGCGTTAAAGAATGGCCGAGTTTCATTCTTCTGCATGTGGCTGTCCAATTTTCCCAGCACCATTTATTGAAGAGACTGTCTTTTTTCCATTACAACTTTTTTCCTGCTTTGTCAAAGATTATTTGACCATAGAGTTAAGGGTCCATATCTGGGTTCTCTATTCCATTCCATTGGTCTATATGTCTGTTTTTGTGCCAGTACCATGCTGTCTTGGGGATCATGGCTTTAGAATAAAGCTTAAAATCAGGCAACGTGATGCCCCCAGCTTTGTTTTTCTTTTTCAACATTTCTATGGCAACCCGGGGTCTTTTCTAATTCCATACAAATTTTAGGATTGTTTGTTCCAGCGCTTTGAAAAATGTCATTGGAATTTTGATCGGGATGACATTGAAGGTATAGATTGTTCTGTGTAGCATAGACATGTTAACAATGTTGATTCTTCCAATCCATGAGCACAGAATGTTTTTCCATCTTTTTGTGTCTTCTTCAATTTCTTTCATGAGTGTTCTGTAGTTCCTAGAGCATAGATCCTTTACCTCTTTGGTTAGGTTTATTCTGAGGTATCTAATGGTTCTTGGTGCTATTCTAAATGGAATCATTTATCTAATTTCTCTTTCTACAGCTGCATTGTTACTGTAAAAGAGAGCGACTGATTTCTGTGCATTGATTTTGTATCCTGCCACATTACTGAATTGCTGGATGAGATCTAGTAATTTGGGGGTGGAGTCTTTTGGATTTTCCACATAAAAGATCATGTCATCTGCTAAGAGAGAGAGTTCGACTTAGTCTTTGCCAATTTGAATACCTTTTATTTCTTTTTGTTGTCTGATTGCTGTTGCTAGGACTTCTAGTACTATGTTGAACAATAGTGGCAAGAGTGGGCATCCTTGACGTGTTCCTGATCTTAAGGGAAAGGCTCTCAGCTTTTCCCCATTGAGGATGATATTTGCTGTGGGTTTTTCATAGATGGATTTTATGAACGTGAGGAAAATTCCCTCTATCCCTATACTCTGAAGAGTTTTAATCAGGAAAGGATGCTCTATTTTGTCAAATGCTTTTTCTGCATCAATTGAGAGGACCATGTGGTTCTTCTCTAACCTCTTATTAATGTGTTCTATCACATTGATTGATTTGCAAATATTGAACCACCTTTACATCCCGGGGATAAATCCCACATAGTCGTGGTGGATGACCCTTTTCATGTGTTGTAGGATCCTATTAGCTAGAAGTTCATTGAGGATTTTGGAATCCATATTCGTCAGGGATATCAGTCTGAAATTCTCCTTTTTGATGGGGTCTTTGCCTAGTTTGGGGATTAAGGTAATTCTGGACTCATAGAATGAGTCTCAAAGCTTTCCTTCTGTTTCTATTTTTTGAAACAGCTTCAGTAGAATAGGTATTATTTCTTCTTTGAATGTTTGGTAGAATTCCCCAGGGAATCCATCAGGCCCTGGACTCTTGTTTTTTGGGAGGTTTTGGATCACTGCTTCAATCTTATTACTGGTTATTGACTTATTCAGGTTTTCAATTTATTCCTGTTTCAGTCTTTGGACTTTATAGGTTTCCAGGAAGGCATCCATTTCTTCCAGATTGCTTAATTTATTGGCATATAGTTGTTGATGATAATATCTAATAATGGTTTCTATTTCCTTGGTGGTGTTGGTGATCTCTCCCCTTTCATTCATCATTTTATTAATTTGGGTCCTTTCTCTTTTCTTTTGGATAAGTCTGGCCAGTAGTTTTTCGATCTTATTAATTCTTTTAAAGAACCAGCTTCCACGTGCGCTGATCTGATATACTGTGCTTCTGGTTTCTAATTCATTGATCTCTGCACTAATCTTAATTGTATCTCTTCTAATGCATGGCTTAGGCATCATTTGCTGCTTTTTCTCTAGATCTTTAAGGTGTAAAGTTAGCTGGTGAATTCGGGATTTTTCAGTTTTTTGAGTGCAGCTTGGATGGCTATGTATTTCCCCCTGAGGACCACCTTTGCAATATCCCATAGGTTTTGGACCAATGTGTTTTTGTTCTCATTGGTTTCCATGAATTATTTAAGTTCTTTTATTTCCTGGTTGACCCAAACATTCTTGAGCAGAGTGGTCTTTAGCTTCGAAGTGTTTGAAATTATTCCAAACTTTTTCTTGGGATTGAGTTCCAGTTTTAAAGTATTATGGTCGGAGAATATGCAGGGAATAATCTCATTCTTTTGGTATTGGTTGAGACCTGATTTGTCACACAGTATGTGGTCTATTCTGGAAAAAGTTCCCTGTGCACTCAAGAAGAATGAGTATTCTGTTGTTTTAGGGTGGAATGTTCTGTATATATCTATGAGGTCCATCTGGTCCAGGGTACCATTCAAAGCTCTTGTTTCATTGTTGATTTTCTGCTTAGAAGATATGTCTATTGCTGAGAGTGGAGTATTGCAGTCTCCTACAATTAACGTATTGTTAAAATTTGACTATTTTCTTTAACAGTTGGCTTATGTAGATGGCTCCTCCCATGTTGGGGGGCATAGATATTTACAATTCTTAGATCTTCTTGTTGGATAGACCTATTAAGAATGATACAGTCTTCTTATGTGTCTCTAAGTACAGTCTTTAGCTTAAAATCTAATTTGTCTGATATGAGAATTCCTACCACAGCTTTCTTTTGAAGTCCGTTGGAATGGAAGATGCATCTCCATCCCTTCACATTCAGTCTGGATGTATCTTTAGGTTCAAAATGAGTCTTTTGTAGACAGCTAATGGATGGGTCCTGTCTTTTTATGCAATCTGTACCATTTGGGGGGAGCATTTAGGCCATTCACGTTGAGAGTAATTATTGAAAGATATGAATTAATTGTCATCATGTTGCCTGTGAAGACGTTGTTTTTCTAGATTGTCCCTGTAAATTTCTGTTGTAGATCACTCTTGGGGTCTTTCTTCTTTTATAGTACTGCCCTTAGTATTTCTTGCAGGGCCAGCTAAGTGGTCATATATTCTTTCACTTTCTGCCAGTTTGGAAGCTCTGCATCTCTCCATGCATTTTAAATGACAACCTTAGGATACAAAATCAATGCACAGATATCAATTGCTTTCTTATACACTAACAAAGCAACTGTAGAAAGAGAAATTAGAGAAATGATTCCATTTACAATAGCACCAAAAGCCATAATATACCTCGGAATACACCTAACCAAAAAGGTTAAGGATCTATACTCTAAGAACTACAGAACACTCATGAAAGAAATGGAAGAAGACACAAAAAATGGAAAAATATTCCATGCCCAAGGATCAGAAGAATAAACTTTGTTAAAATGTCTATGCTACCCAGAGCAATCTATACCTTCACTGCCATCCTGATCAAAATTCCAATGACATTTTTCAAAGCACTGGAACAAACAATCCTAAAATTTGTATGGAATCAGAAAAGACCCCAAATTGCCACGGAAATGTAGGAAAAGAAAAACAAAGCTGGGAGCATCACGTTGCCCGATTTCAAGCTATATTACAAAGCTGTGATCACCAAGACAGCATGGTAGTGGCACAAAAACAAACATATAGACCAATGGAACAGAATAGAGAACCCAGATAGGGACCCTCAACTCTATGGTCAAATAATCTTTGACAAAGCAGGAAAAACCAT
>NW_028039660.1:0-483 GCF_054177405.1 Leptonychotes weddellii | reverse complement strand
TAGTACACAGACAATGCTTCCAGTTCTGACGGCTTTTTGGTAAATGAAAGAAATAAAATTTCTCTTTTGCTGAGACATTAGTGAATCATTAAGAATCCATACAGTGGAAGTGGAAGTAAGCCCAGGCAGTAGAACGTTTGTTCACAAAAATGCTTTGGTTTTTAAAGTGCCCTGACAAAGAATAGTCACATTCTCCCCTTGTCCTGATGTCACCCCTGACATTTATATAATGTTTTGATTTGTATGATTTGTATAATGTACCTCCTGTCCTTTTTGCTTTGCTCCACAGGCCCAGTATCTTTACACTGAGAGAATGTGCCAGAATGCTGTCGGCCAACTGGTTTAGTCAATAGCAAAAGTGGTTCCAAATGCAGTAAAACCCTAAAAATAGAGGATGTAAATCTAATGTTCACTTTGAAAAATCTACATTCCTAAAATGTTCATAACGGCATGATTCAGATAGCTAAAAAGTGGGAACAACCC
>NW_028039659.1:0-483 GCF_054177405.1 Leptonychotes weddellii | reverse complement strand
AGTGATGTGGCCAGGAGCCAGGGGATTCTGCAGCTTCTAGAAGCTGGAAGCAATAAGAAATGGATTCTTCCCCCAGAGACTCTGGAAGGAACCAGCCCTAACAATGCTGTAATTTTAAAAGCTCCTTAAAACTTATTTTGGACTACTGACATGCAGAAGCATACATTTGTGTTACTTGAAGCCATTAAGTCTGTGGTAATTTATTGTGGCAGCAATAGGAAGTCAATACCCTTGCTTTCATTTTTGATTATTTTTTTAGCATTCCAGTTATATTAATTCTTCTTTTTTTTTTTTTAGTTATAACTTGGTTGACTTTCAAGCATTGCTCTAAATATTAGAATGGTTTCATTTAACGTATCATAGTTTGCTTAAACCTAATATTGTACCATTTCACATAAAACATAAGAAACATACAACAGTGTAATTTCTTTTATCTCCCATTTTTGTGTTATTATCATGTGTTTTATATTTACATATGTTGCA
>NW_028039658.1:0-483 GCF_054177405.1 Leptonychotes weddellii | reverse complement strand
GTGAAGGAAACTCTGCAGGCCATGATCCTGCAGCTACAGCCAGCAAAGGAGGTGGGAGAGAGAGAGGCTGCAGCTTCCTGTGTGACAGCTGGTGTCCGGGAAGCGCAGGCCTGAGGCGTGACAGGATGCGGGGGGAGGAGGGTGAGCGGCCACATCATCGACATGGATGCACCGGAGGCCTCTCTCACCTCCCCGGCACAGCCAATGTGCCTGAATCCATTACGGACACAGGGCCCTGAGGGCTCCCTGCACAGAGGTGGTCCCTCTTTGCGCTCCTGGGGCTGAGAGCAGGGAGACCGCACATTGGAAGATGGAGGGGGACGATCTGCTGGATTTGCTTCCAAGTGTCAGCCAGAGGCACCTTTCCCATGTTGCTCATGGGAGCATTCTACACAGGACTTGAAAATCTTCTCGTCTCAGCTCCCATTAGACAGAAGTTGGGGTTGAATTCTGCTAGAAAAATGTCTCTTTTCCTGTACCACT
>NW_028039657.1:0-483 GCF_054177405.1 Leptonychotes weddellii | reverse complement strand
TGAGGTCACTAGTCCCCTGAAGATAGTTTGATATTGTCGGTGTGAAAGCATGAAGAACTCTATACTTTTGAACTTCAGTAGGTAGGCCAAGATGGGCCTCAGGGTCGAGCGGTCCATGTGGAACTTTTCTGAAACACAGTGTATTCTTCTTTTTTTTTTTAAAGATTTTATTTATTTATTTGAGACAGAGAGAATGAGATAGAGAGAGAGCATGAGAGGGGGAGGGTCAGAGGGAGAAGCAGACTCCCCGCTGAGCAGGGAGCCCGATGCGGGACTCGATCCCGGGACTCCAGGATCATGACCTGAGCCGAAGGCAGTCGCTCAACCAACTGAGCCACCCAGGCGCCCCAGTGTATTCTTTAATTCAGCAGATCCACTTTTGTTTCAGGGACATTCTCTTGAGTAGTTTTAATTTGATGGGTTTACTACATCAGGACACCATTTGTCATCACATGAGATCACTTTTATCCAGTCCCCACTATC
>NW_028039656.1:0-483 GCF_054177405.1 Leptonychotes weddellii | reverse complement strand
ATTCAATTTTAATGTGAAATTTCTATTTGCAAATATTCTTAAAATAAAATTACACTAAAAATTAGTCTAGTGTATGTGGTACAAATAATACTAAAGGCATTACTTGCATTGCCAGAGAATGAAGACAGTCTAAAGAAAATAAATAATTTTTATTTTAAAATAATTAGAAAAAATACAGTATGTGGTAAATTTTTTTTTTTAATTTATTCATGAGAGACAGAGAGAGAGAGAGAGGCAGAGGGAGAAGCAGGCTCCCAAGGAGCAGAGAGCCCGATGCGGGACTTGATCCCAGGACCCCGGGATCATGACCTGAGCTGAAGGCAGACGCCTAACCATCTGAGCCACCCAGGCGCCCAGTATGTGGTAAATTTTAACCTACATCTGATTTCTAGGTATTTTGCATGGTGGTTCAATTAGTAGTATGTCTTTTCACATACTCTTCGTATTCGTTTATTTTAAATCATTCCAATATTGATATACATG
>NW_028039655.1:0-483 GCF_054177405.1 Leptonychotes weddellii | reverse complement strand
TGTGTTTAACCTTTTAAGGAACTGCCTGACAATTTTCCACATCATCTGCATCATCTTACATTTCCACCAGCAATATACAAAACTTTGATTTCTCCATATCCTTGCTAACACTTGTTATTATTTATCCTTTCTTCATGTGCAGTGGTTCTCCACTTGGCACAAACACCAGAATCTTACTATAATACTGCCCTACATGCATGCACATAGATGAAGTAGAAGTGTAGAAAGAGACAGCATGGATTGATTAGTGGAAGATGCTCAAAAGGAACTTCAGAGATACATACTGAGCACTCAGTGATCAGAGGTTTGACAGTGGATATTTCAAACTCACCTTGGCCTTCATTTCCCTTTGGGTTATTTCCTTATGTACTGCTTATATCCTACATTCCCTTCTATAGATAGTGCCATATAGTAATATTCTCCATTTTTTTAAAAAGATTTTATTTATTTATTTGACAGAGAGAGGCACAGCGAGAGGAGGGA
>NW_028039654.1:0-483 GCF_054177405.1 Leptonychotes weddellii | reverse complement strand
ATGCAGAATTTATAAGACAAGTGAAAGTAATGATTTTTTCTCATTATAAAAACAATTTTTGAAAAAAATTTCTGTATCAAAGTGTAGATTCATATATATTAGTTGATCTCTGAATTGTCCTTTCTTCCATAAGCAACTAAAAAATCAAAGTATACAAAATAGCTATTTTTAGACATTGCACTGTAGTAATATGGGACTACGATACCTGAGAAAAGGAAAACAAAGGTGGTGAACCTTATGATTGGCCCTAGATTACCACCTGAAGGCAGTTGCCAGGCTGCAGGGAAGGGAGGGAAAACAAAAATAAAGCCCAGGGTCTCACTACATTTAGTAACTAGAAGAGAGTTCAGGATGACTGAGGAAGCTGCAGAACAACAACAAAAAGCTTGAAAGATCTGTAGAGGAGTCTAAAGGATTTGTTGAGTAATAATTGGAAGGGTGAAGGAAGTCAGTTGAGTACTATTCAAAAAGGCCAACAAAAGA
>NW_028039653.1:0-483 GCF_054177405.1 Leptonychotes weddellii | reverse complement strand
ATTGTATATATATACCACCTCTTCTTTATCCAGTCATCTGTCAATGGACATCTTGGCTCTTTCCACAGTTTGGCTATTGTGGACATTGCTGCTATAAACATCGGGGTGCACGTACCCCTTCGGATCCCTACTTTTGTATCTTTGGGGTAAATACCCAGTATTGCAATTGCTGGATCATATGGTAGCTCTATTTTCAACTTTTTGAGGAACCTCCATACTGTTTTCCAGAGTGGCTGCACCAGCTTGCATTCCCACCAACAGTGTAGGAGGGTTCCCCTTTCTCTGCATCCCCGCCAACATCTGTCATTTCCTGACTTGTTAATTTTAGCCATTCTGACTGGTCACACCTATGGTTTTTTATAGATATATGCTTCAATATAGTCCTTTCTCCCTATTCAATATTACCTTTATATAATATATACAAGTTTTACTTTCCCTGTAATTTTGAGAAGTAGTGTCCTCTAACAGAACAAAATACACCCG
>NW_028039652.1:0-483 GCF_054177405.1 Leptonychotes weddellii | reverse complement strand
AACAACTATGTGATTTTGGTGTTGTGACTTGCATATTTCACCCTTCTGTAAAGCTGGATGATTCTGAAATATTTTGAACAATTGAGAAGCGAATGCTAAGAGTTAGTGTCAGTGCTGCATAATTTTAACAATTTGTACTTTAAAGGGTACTGTTGAATTATGATTGTAAAAATCCTACTGCCATGTTAAATGGAGAATTAGAGATTGCAAATGTGTATTAAAGCTAGAGGGCTCGAGTTACGCTGTATATTAAACTAAGAGCAGATACTGCCACCTAGATAAATCAAAGAAATAAAATCTTAAAAAAATTAAAACAACTAAAATCAAAAACCTCAGAGCACAGGATTTTACATTCAAAAAAGGAAAATCCAAAAATAAATCTATTAGTCAATCCTTGATAGTATTATATACTTATACTATAAACTTTTGTTTAATTAAAATCATCAACCCTTTATTGCAAGTATATGTGATAAGCACTATGCT
>NW_028039651.1:0-483 GCF_054177405.1 Leptonychotes weddellii | reverse complement strand
GTGATTACAACGTTACAGAAATGCAAGAGGACAGATAATCCATAGCGGAAGGAGCACAAACTTGGAACTAAGAAGTAAAACAGAAAGTGTCCATTGTTAACACAGCCGAGATAAAACCATACAGCAACCTTAGGAAGGGCACTCAGAAATTTGGGACCATATACACCTGACATACAGTAATATATATACATATATATAACGTATAACTATATGTATATTGAATCAATTATATATATATACCTGACATACAGTAATATATATACATATATATAATGTATAACCATATGTATATTGAGTCAATTATATATATATATACCTGACATACAGTAATATATATACATATATAATGTATAACCATATGTATATTGAATCAATTATATATATATACCTGACATACAGTAATATATATACATATATATATAACGTATAACCATATGTATATTGAGTCAATTATATATATATATCTGACATACAGTAATATAT
>NW_028039650.1:0-9755 GCF_054177405.1 Leptonychotes weddellii | reverse complement strand
TTTTAAAGAAAGAAAAACTTATATGTGTACAAAAATAAGGGTTGATATGATGAAGGGATAGAATATGACTGTAAAGGTGAAAAATATAAAAAATCTTATAAAAGGAATTGATAAGATAAGAAGTTGTTTGAAAAAAGAAAGAAGAGGATTTTTTAAAAAAAAAAGAAAGAAAAAGGGAGAGAATGGGATCAGGCAGGAGACTAGAACAAAGCCATACACTAGAGGTTTAGGGTATATTTTGATCTGTTAGAAGAAACTGTATCTCAAAATTTTAAAGAGAAAACAACTTATATATATATGCCAAAAATAAGGGTAACTACTATGAAGGGATAGAATATGTCTCTAAAAATGAAAAATAAAAAAGATTTTTTAAAAAGGGATTGATAAGATGTTGGTTGAAAAAGGGAAAAAGAAAAATTTTAAAAAAATAGAAAAAGAAAATTAAAATATTAACTTTGAAAGACTAAAGAATCAGGGGGAAAAAAGCCATGAATTCTATGTGCAGTATTCCCCTAGCGCTGGAGTTCTGCCGTTCTCATTGATCGGTAAACTTGGTCTTGGCCGGCTGTTGTTGCTGATCTTCTGGGGGAGGGGCCTGTTGCCCTGGTTCCCAAATGTCTTTGCCGGAGGCGGAATTGCCCCGCCCTTCCGGGTCCAGGCTAAGTAATCTGCTCGGGTTTGCTCTCAGGAGCTTTTCTTCCCTGCAAGCTTTCTGTACAGCTTTGGAGAATCAGAGTGAAAATGGCAGCCTCCCAATCTCCACCCCAGAGGAGCCGACAACTTGGGGCCCTGCTCCTCAGTGTGCCCCCAGAGAAAAGCAGTCAGTCACTCCCATCTCCCCGGTCTCTGGCCACACTCCGTGCTCACCTGGCCTGTGCTCGAGCGTTTCTATCTCTGGCACATGACCCAGTGTGGAGTCTCCAAACCCAGCAGATCCCTGCGGTGTGCTCCCGCGCCGCTCCCCCCGAGGGGGGGGAAGGGGAGTCTCCCCGGATCTGCCGCTTGTTGGGTCCCTGCTGGAAGAGCAGTGGCCCAACTGTGCCGCGGATCATGGTTTATGGCAACCCCAAGCTGAGAGCCCACACCTCGGCTCCGTCTCTGCAGCCGGCTTCCCCACTCCGATACCTGGGAGCTCTGCCGCACTCAGACACCCCTGGTCTTTCTGTGACCCCGAAGGTCCTGAGACCACACTGTCCCGTGAAGGTTCCACCCCCCGCTTAGCCACTGGAGCAATGTCCCTCTGCAGAACCGACTTCTAAAAGTTCTGATTTTGTGCTCCATGGCTCTATCACTTGCCAGTAGCTGCTAAGGGAGGCCCCCTCCCCCACCGTCTATCTTCCCGAATATCTTCTCCGCACGTTCTACCTTCCAGAAAGTGGTCGCTTTTCTGTTCAGAGAGTTGCTGCTATTCTTTTCTTTGATCTCCTGTTGAGTTTGTAGGTGTTCAGAATGGTTTGATCCCTATCTAGCTGAATTACTGGGACCAGACAAAATTTAGGTCTCCTACTCCTCCACCATCTTGCTCCTCCCCCTGAATGATCTGATTTTTTAATTTTATTATCCTATAAAAGATTTCATTATATTTCCAAATAGAATACAAGTTTCAGAAATCATAACAACATAAAACCAATAATCTACTAAGCAATAATTAGAACACAGAGTGGGAGAGAAGAGGTCAAAATGAAGGCAATATGTTATGTTCCTTATTTTTCAGCATGGAAATACAGATATTATTTACAGCTGTTAAGTCAAAACACAGAAATGTAAGGATATTATTTAAAGTTATCATGATAGTCGCTGGAAGACTTTTTTTTAAAAAAAGATTTTATTTATTTTTTTGCGAGGAGAGAGAGAGGGAGGGAGAGAGGATGAGTAGGGGGAGGGGCAGAGGCGGAGGGAGAAGCAGATTCCCCAATGAGCAGGGAGCCCGATGCGGGACTCCATCCAAAGACGCTGGGATCATGACCTGAGTGGAAGGCAGACACTGAACCGACTGAGCCACCCACGCACCCCTGGAAGACTTTTTTTAATGAATGAAACTGGGAAAGGAAGAAAAGAGAGAGAGAGAATTTGGCTTGCTTCATATAATGAAAGGAGAACAATGACAGTAGTCAGTACTAGTTCTGCTGGTGAAAATTCCCTGAAGTTGAAAGATACTTTAAAACTACTTTGAAAACAGATAATTTTAGCTACCAACACAAAAAGTTACCAATTTAATAAGCAAGAGCTCTAGCTGAAATTTAAGGAAATAATAAAGCTGTAAGATAACCCTAAACAATCAATTGCAGCGCTGCCCAGATTTCCCTAGTCAATGTTCTCCCATATTCATTGTAAATGTCCCTTTTCCAAAGCATACACAATCTCTGTTTATGTCCGTCACACACAGCGGTGGAGCAACTCCACCCCATTTCCATCTGAAGGACAGACGGCCTCGGCACTGCCAAGCTGCACATATTTTTATAAATACTCAATCCTGCACCACGATCAAATCCTGGCGAGACTTTGATCCCTTTCTGGCTGCTTCACACATAAGCTGGGCTCGCTCTGAACACTCAAAAGTCAAACAGAAGACAATGCTGTTGTACGTTACTTTCTAAGCAACGAAGAAACAAAAACGTATAAACTTCAATGTTCCTCAATATATATTATAACCAAGTTTACACTAACACTTAAAAAAAATTGAGGAGGGGATTGGGATTGATCTCCCCTTTAGGAATCAGGTGCATTAGACACAACTGACCATCAACTAAGTGTTGGTGCTATGAACAGAACTGACACAAAGAAGGACTCAACGAATATTTTTCTAATGACACCGGTGGAGATTCAGTCCAATGGCAGGATCTCTGTTAGTCCCGGCAGTGCAGGCTTCTAATTAGCTAGCCATCTCAGGGAGAATCACACCCACCCCAGATGTTTCTTCCACTACTCCACTAGGGCCAACAGCTCGGACACACCAGGCTCAGGAGAATTCACTATCCCAAACTTTGTCGAAAGGGTTTTGTTTGTCTGTTTGTTTACTTTCCCCAAATTGTACTACTTTAATGGGCATTTTCTAGTCTCCTACCCTAGCACAAATTGTGCATTATAAATTAACGGAGTGAAATAAAAGCTCTTTACTTTCTCCTGCCTAAGGTAAACTCCAGCCAAGGCCTAAATCACAATTTCTAAGTCAGAAAAGAAAATGAACTCTGCAACTGGGGAAAAGAGAATTCGAGTTAAAATAAGACAGCTGTGGAAATGATAAAAATTTTTCAAGCAATTATAAAAATATAATCCCTTTAAAGGTATGGCTTGAAATAGATTCTCTGCACCATCAAAATATTATAAATATTAATTCAAAAGCACAGCTGACAATGCTAATTAGCTTTCCATATATTGTTTAAAAATTAAAGCAGAAAGGAAAATTGTGATGAGGAAAAGAATTAATTCATCTCACAAAAACAATAACTAGAATATTTTTCAAATGCAACCAAAAATATAATCCAAACTTAGTTTACTTTTATTAAATTAGGAAAATTCTGGTATATATAGTACAGTATAGTGCAATGTGAACTAGGATGTATTTGGGGATTGCTGGTTATTCCCTGCCCCCCCCATTAAGAAAGAACTAATGAATTTACTACAGCAGTCATTCTTCTGGCCTGCAGCAATAATTCCAACTGTGTGCTTTAGTGGAAAGAGTCACATTAAAGTTTAAAACATTTAAAAAAGAAATGTTCCTGGGGCGGCCTGGGTGGCTCAGTCGTTAAGTGTCTGCCTTCAGCTCAGGTCATGGTCCTAGGGTCCTGGGATCAACTCCCGCATCAGGCTCCCTGCTCTGTGTGGAGCCTGCTTCTCCCTCTACCACTCCCCCTACTTGTTCCCTCTCTCTCTGTGTCTCTCTCTCTGTCAAATAAATAAATGAAATCTTAAAAAAAAAGTGTTCCTATTTCTCTTCTAAATTAGAATGCAATTGGGATACTACCTTGTTAAGGATGTTTTGTCAGACAGTAAGTGTATGGAGTTCTTTAAAAAACTAATAGTAGAAAGGATGGGCTGTCATTAATGCATTTATCTTTTGTAGCGCTCTGCCTAGCGATAGCTAGTTCTCTAAAATGAGCTATATTTATTCACCGGTATTTTGATGATTTGGCTAAGCTACTAATTAGGCTTATCCTGAAAATTTTCTCAATATGACTCGTCCTTGCGGTGATTTTAAGATGTAATTGAAATCTATTTCTAATTATTATTCATTAAATATTGCAGATTAGGTGACATTTTTTAATTAGACAAAATCACTGATGGTACCTGCCAGAACCAAATCTCTGAGAACACACATATTGCAGTGATAGGTGCCATGGAAAAAAATGCTTAGATAGATAAACTGACAGGTAGGGGGAAAGGCAACAGAAAGTATCAGCAGGAATTAGAAGCCCTGCTTGGTTGTCAAGCCCTACTGTGCAGGCCCATAAGAACTAGAACAGCCGGTGCACAAGGAAGGGGTAACGGGGTGGGCAGTGTGGTGCCTTTTCTGTACCATGTCCCAGTATCCAGGATAAGTCTCTACCAAAGCACTAGTGTGCTTAAATGCAAAGAACACTAAAGATATGAAATGCATCTTTCTGTGTGGCGCTCCAAGTACATTCAATTAATCCCCAAATTGAATAAAGACTATAATTTTATGGGTTATGCAATAGCTACTATTGGCACACCTGACTAGTCATCTGGAAAAAATAAAGCTGATTCCATACCTTCTACCTTATAACTGAATCTAGTCCAGAGAGCTCGCAATTGTAAAGAGCCACACCAAAAACAGAAACAAGCAGACAGAGAAACTAAAGCCATCAAAATTCTCAATGGGAATTTAAAAACATCTTTTAAATCAAGGCCATTCTGAAGATGAAAGAAAACCTGTAAGCCTAATAGAAAATAAATTTCTGTATGCCAAAAAAATAAAATAAAATAAAACTATATGAGCACCGGGTGTTATACGCAACTAATGAATCATTGAACACTACATCAAAAACTAATGATGATACAGTGGCTAACTGAACATAATAAAAAAATAAAAATAAATAAATAAAATAAAAACTAAAAATAAACAAATAAAATAAAATTTCAAATGACATTAATGAAAAAAAAATTTTCAATTGTTACTTATAGGCAAAGAGCATATTTCCTTAATAAATAAAGGGTTATAATGATTGAGAAACTGTTAAGAAAAAAAAACCTTTAGAAAAAGTAAGCAAAGTACAAGAAGTGACAATCCACAGAAAAGGAAATGCCAATGACTCAACCATATGGACAGATTATTTTTCTTCACTCATAAAAAGAGAAACACATATATAATAATACTTTTATTTATAATGATATTTTCTATAACAATATTTGTAAGGATATTATCTATAACAATATTTAATTACAAGATTGGCAAAGATCTAAGAATTTGATAACACGTTATCGAGGAAGAAAATGCTCTCCTACATCACTGGTGACATGTAAATTAAATGATCTCTACAGACAGCAGTGTCTGTCAAAATTAAAATACCTAGAAATTCTACTCGTAGATATTCACCTTATTCTCCCTCATATGCAAAAATGATTAGAAACAACATAAATATCCAGCAATGGGCTTAAATAAATTAGAATATAGGCACATAATAAGATACTATGCAGCCAATGAGAGGAGTAGGATATTCACGCATTTATCTGTATTCATCCATTTATTTTATTCATGCAATAAATACTTATTGAGTACCTACTGAGCTCTAGGTACTATCTCAGGCTCTAAAACTTTATAACAGATAAGCTACTTGGTACTGCTTAGTTAAGACACTTATTCTGCTTTGTGATTTCTGTACCTGTTATATTTACTCCCAGTGTACTAAAAGTTTATTGAGGGCAGGAAATACAGTTTGAGATTGTATTTCCCAAACAATTAAAATAATATGTTTCAGATAACGAGGGATCATTATAAATCCAATGAATCAATGAATATGTGAAAAATATTATAAGATTTTGACCTATCTTGTAACTTATTCAGATTTAACTTTTAAAAAGCAATAACGATATTTTTAAAAACCAGAATTACAGGAGTACGTTGTGTCAAACTCATCTTACAATCAACTACATCCTAAGTAGATTAAAACAGATTTGTTTGTTTAATAGACACTGAATTTCTCTCCTCAAAGGGTTACTATTTTCTACATGTTCAAATTTTTGGGGAACAATTGGCTTGAAGATTGATGTTCATTATTCAAACCATTTGTAGAAGATATTTTACAGAATTTCCATTTGGAAAAAAGATTCTGTTGCCAACAAAGTACCCAACATTAATCCCCCCAAATCATTTGAAGATTATGAAACACATGGAGCAAAATTCTTTTTTAAGTGAAATAATATGGAAGTAATTTTTGGATGCTTTTTCTCAAACTACTTCTAACATGTGCTATTGTGTTTTATATAAAAGAGTAAACTGAGGAACAGGAACTGACCAACAGCATTTAAAACTTTACATGGCCTCAATGGCCCTACCATTTCTCAAATCTCAGTGAACATCATGGTGTTCATTTATTACAGAGGTCCCCATTCTTACTTGTTCCCAAACCAGCCTTAACTTATCTCATTGAGGGTAGAGAATGATAGACACGTGTATATCTTACATTCCAGCTAGGCACCCCCGCAGGGAATGGTATTACTGGGAATTCACATTTATTACCCCTGAAGACCCTGTATCTTCCTATCAATTTCAAATTTGACATAACTCAGGAGAAAGTGTAGCAATGGAGGTAGCTATCGGTAATTTCTGCAGATACAAATCATTCAAAGCACCTCAGCTTTTAGAAGCTTAGGAAGTTTGTTCGGATAACCCTAACATGATAGGCATGGTACATTCACAGTTGATCACGGCTTCAGTTTTAAATGCTTATGAAGTTTTAACAGAAAAACTGAACATGACATAATAAATGCACAACTGATCATGGCCTCAATACATTCGATAGTAGCTGATAAAAAATTTCTGGAGTATTCATCAAGGAAAAAGAGACAAATGATAGGAAGCACTCTTTTTCTATAAGGACTTCCCCCCGAACCCTTACTAACTTAATTCACTATCTCCTTACCTTCTTTTTAAGTTATCTGAAAACTGCATGAATTCATTTCATGTACAGCTTAAATTAGCATCTTGATCCATATTTTGTATCTTAAAGGCATCAAATAGATAATGCTTGTTTAAACCAATCTATGATAGCAGAGCATCACAAATGCCTGTGAGCCTGTCAGTTTAGAAGGTGCTGGCTCTGTCCCCACCTGCCTGTGTGGCGTTGGGCAAGGTGCTTGACATTGCCAACCTCATATCCCCACTGTAAAATAGGGTAAGAATTATGTCCACATCATAAAGTTTACCACACTGTCCGATTCTCAATAAATACTCACTGCTCTCAGGAATGTGAGCACTAAGGAAGTGCTCTTGCCTTTTACTACATTTGGGGGGGGGGGTTGTTGTTTTTTTAAGATTTCATTTATTTATTTGAGAGAGAGAGAGAGGGAGAACACAGAAAGAGAGAGGGAGAAGCAGACTCCCCACTGAGCAAGGAGCCCAATGTGGGGCTCAATCCCAGGACTCTGGGATCAGGACTTGAGCTGAAAGCAGACACTTAACCTGAGCCACCCAGGTGCCCGCCTTTTACTACCTTTTTTATCTAATGAACAAACCACAAAGAGAATTAGATTAAGACTTTTTGGTGATAGATGAGTTGAGCTTATGCAGTTGAGAGCACTTTACAAATTGTAACGTGTTATGTAAATGTAACTCTACAGAAGGTCCCTGAGTTACAGCGGTTTGACTTAACAATTTTTTGACTTTACAGTGGTGCAAAAGGGAAACACATTTGGTAGAAAATCGTACTTTGAATTTTGATCTTTTCCCTTTTCCCAAGCTAATGATGTGCAGTAGGATCCTCCCCCAGGATGCCAGACAGTGGCAGCCAACTGGACCTCCCAGTCAGCCCCATGACCAGGAGGATTCTGCGTCTGTACGTGAATACCTCAATTCAACACTTTATTAAAGAATAAAGGCTTTGTGTTAGATGATTTTTGCCTAAATGTAGGCTAATGTAAGTGTTCCGAGCACGTTCAATGCAGGCTAGGCTAAGCTATGGTGTTCAGTAGGTTCAGTGTATTAAATGCGTTTTTTGACTTAGGTATTTTCAAGTTAGGAGGGTTTTGTAGGGATGCAACCCCATTGTAAGTTGAGGAGGATCTGTAATAGATATTTGCATTTACAGGAATGTGTTGACCAATTTGTAAATGCCCTGAACATTTGCTTTGTGTTCTCTTGACTTTGTTCTCTTGACTTTTGCTTAAATATGTATCCTCTTTGGGGCACTTGGGTGGCTCAGTCGTTAAGCGTCTGCCTTCGGCTCAGGTCATGATCCCAGGGTCCTGGGATCGAGCCCCGCATCAGGCTCCCTGCTCGGCAGGAAGCCTGCTTCTCCCTCTCCCACCCCTCCCCCACGCTTGTGTTCCTTCTCTCACTGTGTCTCTCTCTGTCAAATAAATAAATAAAATCTTTAAAAAAATATGTATCCTCTTTGTTCTCTCCAATATTATAAATTCTTATGTATTTGAATTGTGTTAAATTGTAGTGCCTCTTTGTGTTCTTAAAAAGTTGCTGAAACACAAAAATGTTTTTGCAACTGAGTTGTAAAACTTCAGATTAATCCCCACTCAGCAAGCCAAACTGCCAAGCTCTAGTTTATACGTTAGCGCTTCCTAAGGTAGGACTTCTCGGGTAACGCAGTACAGCATAAACTTTATACTCAGAGACACTTGGACTTTCAACCCAACTCAACTACTTATTAATTGGACAAGTTACTTAACATTTCTGAGCCTAAATTTCACTATCTGCAAAATTCCTAGCCCATGGATTACTGTCAGTCAACAAACACTCATTAACCTGTGTAGTTGGTGTCAGACACTTCCAGGCCCTACCAGTTAGTGAATAAGGCAAAGTCCCTGCTTTTGTAGTTTACATTCTAATGGGAGAAGCAGACAACAAGAAGGAAAAATAAATAAATAGACAAACAAACAAGATGCTTTCAAATAGTGCTATGTGCTAAGAGGGGAAAAAAATAATAGGATAAGGAGCAGGAAGAAGCTGGGACACTGTATATGGGATGTTCTGGAACATTTCACTGAGCACTTCTATTTTGAGCATGTGACAATTGGGGGGAAGAGGATCCAGAGAGAGGAAACAGCACACACAAATGCCCTGAGATGAGAAAAAAGTCTGGTGTAGATTAGAAACAGGAGGAGGGCCAGTGTGGGTGGGGCAGAGGAGTCGGGAGAGGACGAGTGAAGGAAAAGATAGAAAAAGAAGAGGCTCGGATGCAATCTCTATCAAAATACCATCAACTTTTTTCAAAGAAATGGAACAAATAATCCTAAAATTTGTATGGAACCTGAAAAGACCCCGAATAGCCAGAGGAATGTTGAAAAAGAAAAGCAAAGCTGGCGGCATCACAATTCCAGACTTCCAGCTCTATTACAAAGCTGTAATCATCAAGACAGTATGGTTCTGGCACAAAAACAGACACATAGATCAATGGAACAGAATAGAGAGCCCAGAAATGGACCCTCAACTCTATGGTCAACTCATCTTTGACAAAGCAGGAAAGAATGTCCAATGGAACAAAGACAGTCTCTTCAACAAATGGTGTTGGGAAAATTGGACAGCCACATGCAGAAGAATGAAACTGGACCATTTCCTTACACCA
>NW_028039649.1:0-483 GCF_054177405.1 Leptonychotes weddellii | reverse complement strand
TCCAGGGCCTGAGGCTGGCTCGTGTCTAGATGTCTAGTCTGGTTAGTGAGGAGTGGGATCATGGAATGAGGGGCCACTGTGTCATGACACTCCCAAGAAGCCGCCCTTCTGAAGTCCTAGCGTCGGGGGCAATTCTGTAGGAGGCGCACATGGTTTGCAATGGACACGGAAGCAGTCACTCATGCCCTTTTTTTCTTTCGTGTAAAATAGTCATTGACGAACCACTAAGAGCTCGGTGCCCTGCTGGGCCGTAGCCTCTGCAAAGGTGAGGCTCTGTGACTGCTGGCCCAACCTCTCCCTCGCTCTGGGACAGCAGAACGTGGCAAAGATGCTTTTCTCACCTAAGGACAGGGTAGAAGGTCATAAACCCCGGCAGGGATTATCCATCAGAGTCTTGTCCCCTGTAGCATCTACGTGAGATTTTATTGTCCACCCAACCAGCCATTCCATAGATGTTCTTGTGCACGTACCGTATACCAGGCT
>NW_028039648.1:0-483 GCF_054177405.1 Leptonychotes weddellii | reverse complement strand
CGCCTCGGATTCACTTCTCCGCACGTCCTACCTTCCAGAAAGTGGTCGCTTTTCTGATGAGAGAGTTGTTGCTCTTCTTTTCTTCGATCTCCTGTTGAGTTTGTAGGTGTTCAGAATGGTTTGATCCCTATCCAGCTGAATTCCTGAGAGGAGACGAAATCCAGGTCTCCTACTCCTCTGCCATCTTGCTCCGCCCCCAAGACTTTAACTTTTCATGGGGCCTGCAAGCATCTCTGTTACCTGTAGTGTGGCCTCAGTTTTCCTGGAACAAAGGGGTTTCCTGGGACATGAAACTTTCAGTGCTAAAACCAAGAAAGCGCTAGACCAACCAACGTGGTTGGTCATCCTAGTTGGGGAATAAAATCTGGCAGACGCGGAGGTGTTGTAGGCATCAGCAGTGGGAAAAATGTAGGCTAGAGCTCATGGTAAGCCCCAGTGAAAGAATAAAAATGCAGACCCCTGGAATTATGGGAAAAGGCCATG
>NW_028039647.1:0-483 GCF_054177405.1 Leptonychotes weddellii | reverse complement strand
AATGGGTAAAACAATGTAAGAGTCAGTATTTGGTGGATGTCTTTAAAAAACCAACCAACCAACCAACCAACCTAAAACATTAAATCAAAAGTAAACCAGAATGGAAGTTCACTAAAATTGGTGGCTCTTAAAAAAAAATAACCAACTTATACTCATTTGATTTGTGGACTAATTCATGATGCATATATTTCACCAAAAATTAAAAAACAAATGCGAAGTGAGGTCAGATTTCTACCTTCCCTCCCCACCCCCCTCAGAAAGGAAGTTAGAATTATTTAACCCACACATTGTATGGAGTTGGTTATTAAAGCTGACTTGATCTGAACAGTTATAAAAGTTCTACATGTATAGAAGTTCACAGATACTGTTATATGGGCAAATCCTAAATGGAAGGGAAATGTAATTTCTACTTTGAATATGCAATTAGCAAATTTAGGAATAGGAGTTTTCTTTTTAGCTTGTCATGAAAATTAACACCATGTC
>NW_028039646.1:0-483 GCF_054177405.1 Leptonychotes weddellii | reverse complement strand
GGAGACAATAGTATTCATTTAGGAGGTTGGTGTGAGCTTTAGAAACAAAGCCCAGTGTCTGGCACACAGCAGCTGATCAACAAATGACAGCTAAATGGATCCGGGTCATAAAAACAGTTTACACCTTTTTTTTTTTAATTAATTAATTAATTTTTTTTGATGTAGTGTTCCATGATTCATTGTTTGTGTGTAACACCCAGTGCTCCATGCAGAACGTGCCCTCCTCAATACCCATCACCAGGCTAACCCATCCCCTCACCCCTCCCCTCTAGAACCCTCAGTTTGTTTCTCAGAGTCCATAGTCTCTCATGGTTCATCTCCCCCTCCGATTTCCCCCTCTTCATTTTTCCCTTCCTACTATCTTCTTCTTTTTTTTTTTTTTTAACATATAATGTATTATTTGTTTCAGAGGTACAGGTCTGTGATTCAACAGTCTTACACAATTCACAGCGCTCACCAAAGCACATACCCTCCCCAATGTCT
>NW_028039645.1:0-483 GCF_054177405.1 Leptonychotes weddellii | reverse complement strand
CTCCTCCGCCATCTTGCTCCTCCCCATTGATAATAATTTCTAATAATTGTTTCTATTTCCTTGGTGTTAGTCGTGATCTCTACCCTTTCATTCATAATTTTATTAATTTGGGTCCTTTCTCTTTTCTTTTCCAATAGGTATGTAAATTCATATTTTCTCTTTGTTCTTATATAAGGTTTATTTTTTGAGGATTTTTATATATTTCATTCAAATTAACACATTATTTTAATAAAATTGTATATAACATTTTCTTATTTTTTGGGTGTCTTTAAGATCTAAACTAATATTTCTTTTTCATCACTGACAGTTGCAATTTGTGTTTTCTTTTACTTGATCATTTTTATTATGGGTATATTAATTCTAGAGTATTTTTGGTTTTTTTCAAAGAACCAATTTTGGCTTTCTTGATTTTCTCAGTTGTTTGTTTCTTTTCTATTTTATTCTTATTCACTAGCATCTTTTTTATTTCTTTCCTTCTACTTC
>NW_028039644.1:0-483 GCF_054177405.1 Leptonychotes weddellii | reverse complement strand
AAAAAAAAAAAAAAAAAGCCAATCATTCTTTGTCTTAAGCCCTCCTTCCTTCATTGGCAATTCGAGCAACAGAGGGTCAAGTCTCTCTCATGCCTCAAATGTCTCCTGTCTATTCTAACATTACATTTCTCTGACTCGTTCTCCTGCCTTCCCCTTTCATTTTTTTTTTAAAGATTTTATTTATTTATTTGAGAGAGAGAATGAAAGAGAGAGAGAGAGCACATGAGAGGGGGGAGGGTCAGAGGGAGAAGCAGACTTCCTGCTGAGCAGGGAACCTGATGCGAGACTCGATCCCGGGACTCCAGGATCATGACCTGAGCCGAAGGCAGTCGCTTAACCACCTGAGCCACCCAAGCACCCTTCTCTTTCATTTTTAAGGGCCCGTGTGATTATGTTGGGTCCATGCAGATAAAACAAGGTAGTCTCCCTATCTTAAGGTCCGTGACCTTAATTCCATCTTCCAAGTTATTTTTGCCATGTTGT
>NW_028039643.1:0-483 GCF_054177405.1 Leptonychotes weddellii | reverse complement strand
TTTACTTATTTATGTAATCTCTACACCCAATGTGGGGCTTGAACTCACAACCCCAAAATCAAGAGTCGAATGCTCTTCTGAGCCAGCCAGGTGCCCCAATCTGAGATACTTTAAAAACAACCTTAATTAACAAAATTCAGTGTGATTCCTATGTTAAATTCCCTAATATTATTTACCGAAAGTCTGTCCTAATGTCCTCCTATATACTGGTGATCATTTGTTCTTTTTTTTTTTAAGATTTTATTTACTTATGTATTTTTATTTATTTATTTATTTATTTTTTATTTTTTTAAAGATTTTATTTATTTTTTTGACAGAGAGAGAGACATAGCGAGAGCAGGAACACAAGCAGGGGGAGTGGGAGAGGGAGAAGCAGGCTTCCCGCAGAGCAGGGAGCCCGATGTGGGACTCGATCCCAGGACCCTGGGATCATGACCTGAGCCGAAGGCAGACGCTTAACGACTGAGCCACCCAGGCGCCCTT
>NW_028039642.1:0-483 GCF_054177405.1 Leptonychotes weddellii | reverse complement strand
AACCAGCTAGATCCTGTTGAAGCAGGAGTGTGAGGTTCTTATCTCAGGGAGTCAAAGAATAAATCTCGAGGACAAAGGAGACTGAATAAAGTGATAAGAGTTTTATTAAGCAAGGATACCGAAAAAGCTCTCAAGAGTAAGAGGGGTCCCGACAGGGTTGCCAACGTGGGCCTCCACTGACAGTCTTTTATTTAGAACTGACCAGGGAGCTTGTGGCCTTAACATTCCTGTGAAGTCTGGGGTTTTTGTTTTTTTTTTTTAAAGATTTTATTTATTTTTTAGAGAGCAAGCGAGAAAGAAACAGCATGAGATGGGAGAGGGTCAGAGAGAGAAGCAGGCTCCCCGCTGAGCCGGGAGCCCGACGCGGGACTCGATCCCAGGACCCTGGGATCACAACCTGAGCCGAAGGCAGACGCTTAACCATCTGAGCCACCCAGGCGCCCCCCTTTTTTTTTTTTTTTAAAGATTTTATTTATTTTTTAG
>NW_028039641.1:0-483 GCF_054177405.1 Leptonychotes weddellii | reverse complement strand
AGTAGTAAGAAATCTATATATATTGATAGAGTAGTATTAAACATTCTTACTAAAGGAAAAATTTTTTTTTTTTTTTTTTTTTAGAAATTTTATTTTATTTTATTTTTTTAAAGATTTATTTATTTATTTGAGAAAGTGAGAATGAGAGAGAGAGAGAGAGAGAGTACATGACGGGGGCAGGGTTAGAGGGAGAAGCAGGCTCCTCTCTGAGCAGGGAGCCCGATGAGGGACTCGATCCCGGGACTCTAGGATCATGACCTGAGCCGAAGGCAGTCGCTTAACCGACTGAGCCACCCAGGCGCCCCAGGAAAAAATTTTCTTACATAAAGACATGTTCTGTTTTGAATCAACCTCCAATTTCTTATATTTAAAATTTCCTAAAAGTAGTTTTTTAGAAAGGATTGCTAAAGAAAACCCACTGACCAGTTCAACGATCATACCTGAGAATATGGCAAGAGTTAGCTCAGGATAGGCCCTTGCTAA
>NW_028039640.1:0-483 GCF_054177405.1 Leptonychotes weddellii | reverse complement strand
TGTACTTCTTCCTGGGCAACCTCAGCTGCCTGGAGATATGCTACGTGTCAGTGACCATGCCCAGACTGCTCTTGGGGCTGAGGACTGGACCCTACCACATCTCCTTCACAGCCTGCATGACCCAGCTCTTCTTCTTTATAGTCCTCATCTGCACAGAGTGCACCCTCCTGGCCTCTATGGCCTATGACCACTACGTGGCCATCTGTTGCCCACTCCACTACCCACTGCTCATGAGGCCCCAGGTCTGCCTGGGCTTGGCCATGACTTCATGGCTTGGAAGGCTTCTGGTCTCAGTGGCTAAGACGACATGCATTGCCAGCCTGTCCTACTGTGGCCCCAATATCCTCAACCAATTTTTCTGTGATGTCTCCCCTCTGCTCAACCTGTCCTGCACCCATGTGGCCCTGACCGAGCTGGTGGACTTCATCTCTGCCATCGTCACCTTCTGTGGAACACTGTTGGTAGCACTGGCCTCCTACTCAG
>NW_028039639.1:0-9756 GCF_054177405.1 Leptonychotes weddellii | reverse complement strand
TCTCTCTCTCGTTTGTGAGGCGGGCTGTTTGCATTAACATGTTGGGGAAGCAAACGTGGCTTGGGCTGCTTCCTGGGTCTAAGGAGGAAAAAAACCTCAAAACAACAAAGAAAGGAAAAAAAACACCTTCAAATAGACTTGGCTCCCGCAGGGATGACATCATCTGGAAAATGTGAGCGGGGACCATCCCCCGGAACAAAGAGTCCCCAGGTTCCAGATCCCATTTGGGGAGCCGTGAAGAGGAGAATTCAGTGTCCAGAGACTCTGGAAACTGGAGTCGGAAATTCACGCGCCTTCAGGGCCAGGTGGGAGTGTGTGTGTGGGGGTGGCCGGTGGGCTGTATTTTTTCACACCAGTGCATTTTGTTTGCATAGTAAATACAGGGGTACGGACTTCAATTCCACTCACACAAAAAAATGCATTCACATTTTTCCCGAACCATATGGATCTCTTAAATTAACTCCTTTTTTTCTTTTTGGCTTTTAATATAGAGATGGTAAATTACTTTCCTACTGCAGCATAACAAATTACCACTAATTAAATAGCTTAAAACAATATCCATTTATTACCTCACAGTTCTGTAAGTCGAAGTCTGGCGTGATGTAGCTGGGTTCTCTCTGAAGGGTGGTACTAGCGAAAATCTAGGTATCTGCAGGGGCTGTGGTTCTCGTTGGCAACTTAGGGTTCTCTTCCAAGTTCGTTTCCTTCTCATGCCTTCCATGGGGACTTTGGCATCTTCAAGCCAGCAATGGCTTTGAATCCTATGCCCTAGTCTTCTGCTTGTCAGGGCTCATAATCATGGGGGTGCGCTACCTGGATAATCCGGGACCATCTCCCTATTGTAATGTCAGCTGATTAGTAATCTTAACCACATGGATGAAGCCCCTTTTCCATGCAGTGGGATGTGATCATGGAAGTCACATCAGATGGTGGCGATTATGGGGTCCAACCCAATATTGAGATGATAAATAACTTGATACAAAAGATCAAAGGATCTGAACAGACATTTCACCAAAAAGATATATGAGTAACAACTAAGCACGTGAAAAGATGCTTCGTGTCTTTGTTGATGTGACGCGAAATCACCAAGTGATACTGCTCTGCACCCAATGGTACCAGTAAAATTGAGAAAGTTTGACGAGACCAAGTGTTGGCAGGTATTTGGAACGTGGAACATGCCTCTGTCACTGGTAGTAATTCAAATAGTACAGCTGCTTTGTTAAAATAGTTTTACAGTTTCTTCTAAAGCTAAACACACACTTACCATTGGATCTAATGATCTCACTCCTCAGTATTTATCCCAAAGAAATGAAAACCTCTGTCCGCTTAATGACTGGCACTCAGATGTTTATAGCAGCTTTATTCATAATAGCTCCAAATTGAAACAAGACGAATGCCGGTCAACAGATGTTAAGTGAAGAAGCCAGACACACAAAAAACTATGTACTGAATGTTCCATTTACATGCAATTCCATAAAATTCAAAACTGAAGAGACAAAGAGTAATGGTTGCCAGGGGCTGGTAGTGGGGGGAGAAATGGACTGGAAAGGGACAGGAGGGAGATTTTTGGGATGTTCTATATCATGACTGTTGTGATGGTCACATGACTGTATTCACTTGTCAAAACTCATCAAATCGTTCACTTAAAATTGGTGACTTTCACGTATGCAAATTCTATCTCAATAAAACTGATTTTTATTTTTTATTTTAAGATTTATTTATTTATTTGAGAGAGAGAGAGAGAGAGAGAGCTCACGAGAATGGGGATGGAGGGGCAGAGGGAGAGGGAGAGACAGTCTTAAGCAGACTCTGTGCTCAGCGTGGAGCCCGATGCTGGGCTTGATCTCACGACCCTGAGATCATGACCTGAGCTGAAACCAAGAGTTGGACTTAACCGACTGAGCCATCCAGGTGCCCTTAAAGCTGACTTTTTCTTTTTTTTTTTTAAGATTTTATTTATTTATTCGACAGAGAGAGACACAGCGAGAGAGGGAACACAAGCAGGGGGAGTGGGAGAGGGAGAAGCAGACTTCCTGCAGAGCGAAAAAAAGTGAAAAGAAACACATATATTTAAAAAGCATATGAAAAGAAAACAGAGATCCCAACTTTGAGACCCTCTGCTCGGAGTCTCAAAAGGCTGCACAGTGTTGGTCATCCGAGGCACAGGTGGATTCCTCACTGGCAGAATGAATTTCCTTGTGGTTGCAAAACTCATGGCAGCTTACTTCTTCAACGCCAGCGGTACAGCGTCTCTCTGGCTTTGAATTTCTCCCTTCAGGGAGGTCCAGGGCTCTCTTTTAAATGGCTCCCTGGATTAGGTCAGGCCCAAGTAGGAGAATCTCCCTTTTGATTAACTCAGACTCAGCTGATTAGGGACCTTAATGACATCTGCAAAATCCCTTTACCTTTGCTGTATAACATAATGTAATCATGGGAGTGAGATCCCACTGTGTTCACAAGTCCCACCCACACTCACGGGGAGTTCAGTATACACTAAGATGCCCGTACACCCCAGGGTGGGGGGGGGCAGAAATCTCCAGTGCCATCTTGGAATTTTGCCTACTACATAGACAAAATCCTTTGTTTAAAAGGATTTCTTTGCTGGGAATTCTTTCCATCTTTCCCTCTTGCCACCATCTTTGTCAAAATCTTATTTATCCTTGGAGACCTGGCTCAGATTCCCTTTTTTTTTTTTTTTTAGATTTTATTTATTTATTTGAGACAGAGAGAATGAGAGAGACAGAGAGCACATGAGAGGGGGGAGGGTCAGAGGGAGAAGCAGGCTCCCTGCCGAGCAGGGAGCCCGATGCGGGACTTGATCCCAGGACTCCAGGATCATGACCTGAGCCGAAGGCAGTCGCTTAACCAACTGAGCCACCCAGGCACCCCAGATTCCCTTCTTATTCACAACCATATTAAGGTCTTGGGCAGATAAAAGTTGGGGTTCACCTTCCTCTCTCTGAGTCCAGATGATTTCGTCTCTGTCAGCATTGTGTGTCTAGACACACGTGTATGCATTCACTTGAATGGATCCTATGGTACCTGCTGCCTGTTGTGGATATTTTCGTCTCTTCCTCCCGCTGCCTCACATTTGCCATCTCCATCAACACAGAGAGCCTGCACTCAAAAACAAGACAAAACACAACCTTCTATGTTTTTCTTTCTACTCGTATAACCCCACAATCCTACAAAGTGCACCACACACGGACACGCACGCATACAGGTATAAGGGCATTTTCTTGTGGGGGAGGATAGTCATTGTTTTATGAAAAAGGTATTATGTAATAGACTCTTTTCTGCGTCCTGATGTTCTCACTCAATATTTTGTAGAAACACTCAAGTCATCTCATATAGCTCTAACTTTAAGTTAGTTCTTTACATGGAGGTGCAACATGCCGCGTATTGGATATACTTGCAAAGTTCTCGCCTCCTCTCCAGAAATGGGAATTTGCTTTGCTTCTGGTTCTGTGCCGTTTAAACAATGCTACAGTACGTGTTCCTGTCCACACTGGTACGGATGGGATGGATTTCCAGCAGCTCAAGAGCTGGGTGTAAACCAGGCCGTTCACACTTTTTAAATTTTATTAAGTGTTGCCAGATTACGTTCAGAGAAGACTGTACTATTCCACATTTCTACTAGAGTATAGGAGGGTTCACTTGCCCCATGGCCCAGCTAGCAGTAGGATTTATAGCCCTTTTAAGTTTTTATCAGTCTTACAGGGATAGTCACAACTCAGAGCCGAATACGAAATTTCCTGACTACTGGTGAATTTAAACATATTTTCCTTATTTTTTCCCCTTTTTGTGGCTGTTTTTCTTCCTTTCTTTTTTTCCTTTCCTTATTCTGATATTGGGATTTGCTTTTTTGGGAGTGGTCTCTTTATAACCTTTGTTCCTTTTCCTGGTTACAGTGTAAGAGTGCCCTGTATACTGTAAATTTAGCCCTTTATCTATTGTTTGCTTTACAAATAATTCCACAGATTTATGGCTTACATGTAGCTTTTATTTATGTAATCTTATGGTGTGCAAAATGTAAATATTCAAATATGTCTATCTTTTCTTTTATTCCTTAGAATTCCCATCCTTACTTAATTTGTGAGCTCTCTCCAACTACTGTATTGTATTTGAATTATCCTAGATTTTCTTGTAAACTTTTTATTTTCTTTTTTATAATTAAGTCTTAATAAGGCACTAGGATTTAATTTTATATAATGCATGGGATGGGATCCATTTTAACTTTAGTTTTCCTGCAATTGGGAAACCAATTTTTTTTTTTAAAGATTTTATTTATTTATTCGACAGAGAGAGAGACAGCGAGAGCAGGAACACAAGCAGGGGGAGTGGGAGAGGGAGAAGCAGGCTTCCCGCGGAGCAGGGAGCCCGATGCGGGGCTCGATCCCGGGACCCTGGAATCATGACCTGAGCCGAAGGCAGACGCTTAACGACTGAGCCACCCAGGCGCCCTGGGAAACCATTTGTGTTGGCATGGTTTGTTAAACAGCTCATTCTTGGCCATGTGAATCGAACCAGCCTTTTTATCTGATGTTACTCAGTGGTTTCTTGGGTGCAAACTTTTATTTTCTCTTTAACCATCTGGAGTACACGGAGCAAACTGGAGTGCCTCTGCTTTGTTTGGTCATCTGTTCGTTTAATGTTAGTTGGTATCTATTGTGTTCTAGGCTGAAGACAAATGTCCATTCTCTATTCTCTGTGCTTTTCTTTTGGTCGAATATTAGATATAAGACAAGCATGGGAGAAGTATTACTCGGCCACCAAAAAGAATGAAATCTTGCCATTTGCAGTGACATGGATGGAACTAGAAGGTATTATGCTAAGTGAAATACGTCAGTCAGAGAAAGACAAATACCATGTGATTTCACTCATTTGTGGAATTTAGGAAACAAAACAGATGAACATGTGGGAAGGGAAAAAGAAAGGAGAAAGGGACAGGCAAACCATAGGAGACTTAATGATAGAGAACAAACTGAGGGTTGCTGGAGCGGGGATGGGGTAACTGGGTGACGGGCAGTAAGGAGGGCATGTGATGTGATGAGCACTGGGTGTTATAGGCAACTGATGAATCACTGAATTCTACTCCCGAAACTGTTATTACACTATATGTTAACTAACTAGAATTTAAATAAAAATTTGGGAAAAACATTTAAAAAAAGTGATTTTAAAAGTTAAAAAAAACCACACACACACACACACACACACACACACACAAAAACCCCAAAAGACAAGCACTGGAGGTCCTTGTCAACCAGGGAGAATAGTCCCTTCAAGTGAATGTACCAAAGACAGGGACACCAATGCTCCAAATAAAGAGGACAGGTCTGGTGGAAAAGTGTTTGAGGCTCTAACTTCACAAGTCAAGTGAAAAGTTTCAAAGGAAGAGTATTTTCTTATATTTAACAAAAGTGATGCGCTAATTGCAACCACATACTGATACTTAGAACCGAGAATGAAGGAAGTACTGATTTGGGGCTATCATTTTCCTATAACTCTCCTGCACCTCACACTTAGTGTTCACAGTTTGAGCAAAGGAAGTTTTGTTTTTGCAAAATACCTCCTGGCTTATGGATTTCCCCAAGGGATTCTTCATTCTTTCATACACAAATAGTTCTCTTTAAAAGCACCCATCAGCTGATCTCCTTTCACTAGTCTAACTGCCCTGTCTTCAGGCGTCAGTTGGCTTTGTGAGTGCTCCCAGTGACGTCACTTTTAGGGAATTCATGAAAGGCTGGAGCTGTTGCAAGATGTGTTTTCTCACTTTGCAATTGGTTTTCATTTATTTGCATTACGTGGGCAGATGCTTTGTGTCACACGCAAGGACACTTGCCTTTGAGGACATGGGGTGGCTGGTAGAGGGGAGACAGGTGCTGGTGGGAACCTGATTTTGGAGATTAATTGTATCAGTGGTCAGTTAATAAGTGGACACTTTTGGGCTGTGATGACCTTGTTACTCTTTATGACTTTGTAGTAACTCTGGGGATTCAGTTCAAAAAGATTATGTTGACAAGGACTTTTTTCTATAAGCAGCTATAATCTACGAGAAATTTCGGGGGAGTGATCTGGTTGTTCCAGGAAGGGAAATTCTTGTCCAGTTGGGAAGCTCATGAGGAAGTGGTGATGGGGGTCTTCCTGGGGTGGCAAGAGCAGGCTAAATTGTCCTTGAAGGATGAGTTAGATTTGGACGTGCATCTTGCTTGATGGGACGGCCGGGAGCCCACAGATTGCTCCTGAGTGCACCCCTCTGAGGAGAGATTATTTTGCAAGCAGACCACCTGGTTTGCTCAGGAGAAGAAAACAACAAATATATGTATTTCTCTTTTTTTTCCCTTTGGTGGAGAAGTTGCAATCATCTGGAAATTCTTTGGGGATGGTCCAAATGCCCAAGACCCCACAGACACAGACTCTTGAGCTCTGACTCCACGCTTGAAAGCCAAGGTTCCTTCTCTGCCTCTCCGGTACCAGCCCAGGGCCGGGCACGAGGCAGAGCTCAAAGCAAGGGGTGTCTGTGACCCACCAACCAGGTGAGGTCAGAGGGGACACGGCCTGCTGGCCTGTAGGACATCCCACAGTGAGGATGAATGTGACTGTTCCCAGACAGATTCAGGCCAGATGTTGTGCTGAGATTGTTAGAGAGGGAGTTCCGCCCGGCCCATTGAAGGGAGGGAGACTGTAATGTCATCAGGATGTTGGGTTTGAGTCCTTGGTTGACATGGTGTTCACCAGATTTCTCTGTTGTGAGGACCCTTTCCCCCTTTGTAACTGCTAAGTAGATTGTTAGACTTTGGGGCCATGTTGGCATCCAAAGTTTCCTCCAAATTTTCCCCTAAATGGTTTTGGCGTTCACTGAGGGTCTGTACCTGAACTTGATGGTCACACACGGTGATTTTCTACCCCTGTCATGCCTTGTGCATTTGTTAGCTTCCCTTCTTCCATGAAGAACTGTCTCTTCTAATCACCAATGTCAGTGTCAGTAAGGACTCAAGGGTTCTTTTTTTTTTAACGCTATGTATTCACATCCATTACCATAATTGTTTTATGAGCAAATATTTCTAGATTTGGCAGTGGGAGCCCCTTTATTCCAGTTTCTGTTTCCTTGATTTGTCCCATCACCCTTTGAGTACTTCCTGGCTTTCTGGTGCGAGATAAAAACCTTTGGCAAAATCATGAAAGATGAAAAGGAAGGTGCATTGTTGTAAGGAGCCAAGTCAACCAAAGGCAATAACCAATCATTTAGAATTAAGGAAAAAAAGCTCTAAATTTGGAATGTACATTAAACTGTATTTCTGTGTCCACATTAAATGTTACGAGGGTAAATAAGGTTTGGGCAACTTTGCAGGAGATCGTTCTTTTAAATGACGTACACACTAAAGTGTTTAGGCATGAAATATCATGTTTGCATCATTCTCTCAAATGATTTGGTCAAAAAAAGGGGGGTGAGGAGAATCCAGACCCATTTTGTAAATAATGCACATAGAGACAGAAGCAGGCATGGCATGGTGTTAGCAGGTGGGGATTGAGATAAAGGGGATGCTCACTGTACTTAGGCTTTTTTTTTTTTTTAAATTTTATTTATTTGACAGAGAGAGACACAGCGAGAGAGGGAACACAAGCAGGGGGAGCGGGAGAAGGAGAAGCAGGCTTCCTGCAGAGCAGGGAGTCCGATGTGGGGCTTGATCCCAGGACCCTGGGATCATAACCTGAGCCGAAGGCAGACGCTTAACGACTGAGCCAGCCAGGAGCCCCTGTACTTAGGCTTTAAAACGTTCCTGTAGCTTTGACATTTTTCAGAACAGTCAGTTGGGGGAAACAAAAATAAAATCAAATAAATCAGACAGAAAATAGGAACTGTGGGCAGAGACAAGCCTGTGGCCCTTTGCCTGCCCTATAAAACGAGCTCCTATCACTGCTGTCTCTGTGTGACAGGAGAAATCTACACACCGTTTGCTTTTACCAACTAAAGGTTAACTCTAGACAGATTTGAAGAGCAATTGTCTCTCTGTCATTCAGGAGAAGGATCATAAGGCAACGAAGGAGGCAGGGAGGGAAGGAAACAAAGAAGGATGAAGGAAGGAAGGAGTGACGGGAGGCAGGAATTTAAGGATCGGGATGTCTGAGCCAGGCGCTGTGTTGGGTACTTTCTTCTACATTATTCATCTATTTCTACACTTGATCTTAGCCAGAAGGCCGAGAATAGCAACCTTTAAGAGACAAGAAAATTGCGGCTTAGACGAGTCAAAACCCTGTCTCGTGGGCACAACTTAAAAACTGGTCATCTCAGATAATAAAGTCCGGGGGAGAAATAGGATTAAGTCAATTAGTCATAAGGAGAGAGAGTCAAAAGCTCCCTGAACATAGAGATTGTTCACATCCTGACTGTAGAGGCCATTTTTAGGCAGCAGGCTTGAGGGAGAGAAGGTAGAAAGGGCCCACGGCCACCCTCTGGCAGAATCCAGATGGGTCCATCAGGAGACCCCCCTCAAAATATCCACAGGGCCTAACTGACCCATGGGCTACTTACAACCAGGCACAGTTACCAGAACGGGAAAATTCCAAACGTCCCCGTACCTCCTCACCTTCCCCCTTGAAATACAGCCCCGACCCACTGCCTCGGGGCAGACGGTCTCTCCTTTGCTGTTCTGCCCACTGCTCACTTGTGGTGTATTCGATGAACTGCTATCCCCTGCCTCAGGTGAATCCTTTCACCTGGTCCTTCGCCATATTTGGGGCCCCCCATCCGCTCTGGAGAAACACCACACTGACCATGGTTTACCTGTTTTTCAGAGAGAGCTTTGTAGCAGGAGGGGCTATGGATCCTGGAAAAGCCACCCGGACCTCTCCCCTCAGCGACACCTTGGCCCAGAGGGCGAGTCCGGGAGAGCAGGTACCGTCCCCCTCTGCCTGGTACCTGTTCCGAGGAAGCCCTGGCGCCCCTTCCCCAGCGGGTGGCCCACCCGTGTCTTCGCAGCAGGGAGGGAGGCCCCTGGGGACGTGGCCTGCGAGTGAGCCGTGAGGGGGCAGTGGGGCAGGTCAGGGTGCAGCCTCCGGACCCCCAGCCTGTGCCCCGTGGGAGTCACAGCTCCCCGGGCAGAAACAAAGCAGCTGCCTCCTCCGTCTGAAGAGCTACGAGGCCTGCAGGCTTCTGCCCTCTGCCCCACGATGCAGTGGCAGGCGTGTGAAAATTAGGATATTTGGTTTAGGGTGAATGGGTGGGTCTATCCACCCCTCCCCAGCCCGCCCCCCTCCATGCCCTGCCGCCCGGGAAGGAAAGGACACGTCTGCTAAGACACTTTCTGATTGCACTCGGGTAGAGATTTAAGCAAATTAGCCAATTAAGGCAGCCCCACTAACTACATTCCACATTCAGGCAGTTCGCTATTTACTTCCCACATGGACAAAGAAACTAAAAAAGGAACCAAATCAACATCTCAGGAAGGACAAATATCTTTAATGAACGAATTAAAATGAAGGATTTCTTGATTATCGAAAGCATCCGAAATGATTCTCACTCCAAGGTCGAGAGCCAGTGGCCCTTCTCAGACCAGTTTCTGTCATTCCTTCTGGAAGATGCTGAGGAGAGAAGTGGTGTCAGCGGTTTCGGGGCTCACGATCCCCTTCCGGGGAAGTGGGGGAAAGGAGAAAGCTGGGGTCTGGACCCTGGGGGCAGAGCCCAAATCTGATATCAGGGTTTCCCCCCAGAAGTCAGGCTTGTGCCGGAGCTGTGACCCCAAGGGCTTGTTGGTC
>NW_028039638.1:0-483 GCF_054177405.1 Leptonychotes weddellii | reverse complement strand
TCCTCCAAAATCCATTTATATGAAATGTGCAGGATAGGTAAATCTGCGAAGACAGAAGGTAGACTAGTGGTTGCAGGGGTGGGGGACAGGGAGCGTGACTATGAATGCATATATTAATGAGTTCCTTTCTAGGGTGAAGAAAATGCTCTGGAATTAGATGGCAGTGATGATTGCGCAGCAATTTGAATATACTAAAAAAATACTGAATCATACACTTTAAAAGAGTGGGTTTTATGGTATATTAACTATATCTCTGTTTAAAAAAATAAAATAATAATTGAGTGTCTACAGTAAAAAAAAAAAAAAGAAATCAGTGTTCTAATCACAATGGATTATATGGATCTACAGTTCTAGAAACCAATGAGGCTAATATTCTTTTTTTTAATTTTTTTTATTGAGATATAATTGACATAAAACATTATATTAGCTTCAGGTATACAACATAATGATTCAATACTTGTGTACATTGCTAAAAAAAAAAAA
>NW_028039637.1:0-483 GCF_054177405.1 Leptonychotes weddellii | reverse complement strand
TAGAATTGTCTCAAAGATGAAGTCCAGACATGCAATAATGTGTTTCCAGCACTCAGGCATCCACTTCATCTTCCTGAACGAGCATCAGGATTTGTGCAGCCAGACACCCGAGTCTATTCCTGGAGTGGCAGCTCATGAAAGGGCCCAGACACACACAGACACATGGGCCCAAATCTGGGGTGATGACCTAGAAACTAAATGCCCAGGTCTGTTTCTAACTCAACATTTCAGGAATGCCGCCTGCCTAGTACTAACATCACTCTTTGATTTCATGAAGAGAGAAATTGGAGCCAGAGAGTCAATGGAATCTGATCTTTTTTTCTGGGAAGGTGAGAAGGAGCCACTGCAGAGAAGTGGCAGAGATGGCTGACTCACGCATTAACTCCGTGGAGCATTCAGTGATCTCCAAGGAGCATTGAGCCTACAGCTGTTGGGGCCCAGGAGGGAGGCCCTTCACACTAGACCAGCTGAGTTATCCAGGGG
>NW_028039636.1:0-483 GCF_054177405.1 Leptonychotes weddellii | reverse complement strand
TAAGTTTGTTTTTTTTTTTGTCTTTTTATAACGGCCTCAAGAACTAAAGCATTGAATTTGCTTCAAATTGGACAGAGCAGGGACAGGCCTTTTCTACCGGAAGAAGCATGCTTCCTTTTAGCCAAGTTAGAAATGGTTACTATAGGGCGCCTGGGTGGCTCAGTTGGTTAAGCGACTGCCTTCGGCTCAGGTCATGATCCTGGAGTCCCTGGATCGAGTCCCTGGATCGAGTCCCGCATCGGGCTCCCTGCTCGGCAGGGAGTCTGCTTCTCCCTCTGACCCTCCCGACCCTCCCCTCTCTCATGCTCTCTCTCTCTCAGTCTCTCTCTCAAATAAATAAATAAAATCTTAAAAAAAAAAAAAAGAAATGGTTACTACAGACAAATATTGTAGATATTTGTATACATGATATATATTCGCTATCATTGCTTTGGATACATGTCAGGAGACTGGGCAAGACAATGGGAGTCACTGAACTAAAAA
>NW_028039635.1:0-484 GCF_054177405.1 Leptonychotes weddellii | reverse complement strand
GTGGAATAAAAACTATTCCAATAAAAATACGACTCTTCCAAGATCTGTTGCTGTTTTGTGTTGAAAATCTGCAGGTAAGATACACCTTCAGTGGAATGTGTGAAAGTTTTCCTGACCAAGGTCCCAAGAAGTTTAAAGGGCACCGAATTCCCACTCTGATTATCCGATGTGATGTCAAGCTTGAGGGTATGCAATCACATGTGACATGGCCTGACGTAGTGACGTGCTTCCCTGCATTGCACTTTGTCCATTCAGATATGGAGATTGCCCGTGACGTCAGGAAATGCAGCGACTATAAATGGGCCAGTGCCCCTCAGCTGCCGCCATTGTCCTTCCTTTCGAGCTGTCGGGAAGGCGAGCCCCACAAGGCTGAGCCTGGCTGTGAGACCTCTCCTTAGGAAAGCCTGGGCACAGACGGAGGATCCCACGGCAGCCGACCCGAAGAGCCCGAAGCAGAAGCAGCCGAGGCGCCGAGCCCGCCGCC
>NW_028039634.1:0-484 GCF_054177405.1 Leptonychotes weddellii | reverse complement strand
GAATCATCTAAGGAGGGAACGTGAGAGCAGAGGGATTGCCCCCCACACTGGCTTTCCTGTGGTTAACCAAACCCTCAGCTATTTTTAAGTAACTACCAAAGCCTGCCCCATGTGTCGTCACGGTTTTGACACGTGCCACCACCTTTGACAAAGACAGCGAATCTGCAGGATGCTTTCTGGGAAATGCTGCTATCTGTGTGTCCTGCTCCCGTGACACTTGTCCCCCAACTAGAATTGTGGAAGAGTAGCAGGCATTCTAGAAGCTCATGCCAGAGATGGGCTTTCCCCTAACTGAGCAGATGCAGAAGGGTCGACCTGTTCACACACTCTACTAAACCACGGACGCCAGAACTCCAGCCAGTCTCTGCTTTGGAGGAAAGAGCATTCCTAGCCATGTGCTGAGGAGACTTCGCACAGCTATCCATCTTTAGTGTCAAAACATGGGTTTATCCAGCTCAGGATACCATGATCCTAGAGATCCAGG
>NW_028039633.1:0-484 GCF_054177405.1 Leptonychotes weddellii | reverse complement strand
AGAGCCTGGCCCCTGGCCAGCGTTTTGTGCTCCTGGAGCCCCTGGCTCCGCCTCTCTCCGTGCACAGGAGGCGGGCAGCCGCTCTGCCTTTGGCCCCGCTGGTCTCTGTGCCCAGCTCCAGAGCTCGCAGGGATCCCCGCTCGGCTTCACTAGGACCACCCCCCCCACCCCCGCCCCGCAGCAAAGACTGTCAGGCCTTCACTTTGATGCCACAGGCCGCTTAGGGAGTGCTGGACGGCCGCGTTCAGAAGCTGCTTGCGGCCTCGAAGCCCCTCCCAGCAGCCACCCACACTTGACCTATGCAGCTGCCCGAGGCTCTCAGACCTCCACCTTCAGGGCTTTGCTGAGGCTCGCCCCGGTGCCACCTCCCGCCCCGCCACGGGGTACTTACAGAGCCATCCAGCCTCGGATCTGCGCAGACGCGAGCGGCTCTAACGAGGCCCTGCTCTGCTCGGCATCCCCGTGGTTTCTGTGCCTGCTCAGG
>NW_028039632.1:0-484 GCF_054177405.1 Leptonychotes weddellii | reverse complement strand
CTGCCTGTGTGACAGTGTGGCAGACCCCTCCCCCAGACGACAGGATGGGAAAAAAAGGGGCCAGCAACCCTAAGGTCCCTAGAAAACAGGTGCATCTTGCTTGGGTTCTGGTCAATAATTTGGACTCTATACATTCCCTCAACCATCCCTCAACAGAATGACTAGGAGGAGGAACCCCCAAAATAGGAAAGACTCAAAAATTATGACTTATGCCACAGATTTACAAATGGATTCACATATACCCAAGATGTCGGAGATGGAATTCAGGCTAGCAAGTCTGAAGACAATAACTAGAATGGAGAAAACAATTAATGGCAACATAGAGTCTCTAAGGGCAGAAATGAAAGCTCAACTGGCAGAACTTAAAAATGCTATCAATGAGATCCAATTTAATCTAGATAATCTAACAGCTAGGGTAAGTGAGGTAGAAGAACGAATTAGTGACCTGGAAGACCATTTAATAGATAAAAAGGGAAAAGAGGAG
>NW_028039631.1:0-484 GCF_054177405.1 Leptonychotes weddellii | reverse complement strand
GGGAGGGGTGCAGCTTGGAGGGTTCAGAGGAATCTGGGGACTCAAGATCTTTGGGGGCTCCACCCCTTATGTCCCCCGGCTGTGTGTCAGAGTCCCGTTCTTTCCCACGCAGGGTCCTGACCTTAGTTCGCAGACCTGATTACCCACTGGGGGGCGGCTATCATCAAAATGACAGGCAATAGCAAGTGTTGGGGAGGATTCAGAGAAGCCCCACTCATTGCTGAGGTGGTGTGAGTGGTACAGTGCTATGGGACACATTAGGGTGGGTCGTCATGGCTAAATACAGACTTATCATATAAGCCAGCAATTCCACTCCTGGGTATATACACCCAAGAGAAATGAAAATATGTTTTTTTGTTTTGTTTTGTTTTTTTTAAAGATTTTATTTATTTTTATTTGACACAGAGAGAGATAGTGAGAGAGAGAGCACAAGCAGGGGGAGCGGCAGGCAGAGGCAGAGGGAGAAGCAGGCTGCCTGCTGAGC
>NW_028039630.1:0-484 GCF_054177405.1 Leptonychotes weddellii | reverse complement strand
TCTGAGAATTAGGAAAGCAATCTGCACAGTTGGAGGTAGAGAATGTGGCAGATTCAAGATTCAGGGCCATGAATCCAGGGAGAGGAAAGCTGTGGGGCCTCAAAGGGGAGGGTACCCTTTTTGTGGAGCAAAATCAGGGAGAAGGAGAGAGGGAGAGAGTGCAGAAGGTAAGGATTGCACAAAAGCCTCAGTGAGGAGATCCCCTTAGTGGTGCCGGGAGAGATCACTCCTCCTCCTGGAGTATTTTTGGAAGAGGGTACTTTGTCTCTCCAAGGACAAAAGGGCAGATGGGAGCCAATGAGAGGCGCTCAACAGCAGGGACAGAGGTGTGTGCAAAGGACAGATAGCCTTGTAGCAGCTTTTCCCTGTGAGCCAAAATAGGCTTCAACCACTACAGAACTGAGCAGAGAAAAGAGATACGGGCAGACTGCAGATAACCTGGCTGCCGCTTTCCGTTGTCTGCCACAATAGATTCAAGCTTCCC
>NW_028039629.1:0-484 GCF_054177405.1 Leptonychotes weddellii | reverse complement strand
TGGATGGTGCAGGGCCAGTGGGAGAAGGAAACTCAGCTCCTGGACAAACCTTTCTGTGTTAGCTTCCTGTGGCTCCTATCATAAATCACCACAAACTCAGTTGCGTAGAATAGCACACATTTATTCTCTCATGGTTCTGGAGAGTGGAAGCCCAAAATCAGTTTCACTGGGTCCCCAAATCAAGGTGTTGGCAGGGACTTGCTCCTTCCAGAGGGTCTGGAAGACAATTCTTTTCTTTGCCTTTTCCTGCTTCTAGAGCTGCATTCCTTGACTTGCGGCCCCTTCCTCCATCTTCAAAGCCAGGAGTGGAGCATCATGCTTCAGGGGTTGCATTGCCTGCTCTGTAGTATCAGCTCTCTCTCTGCCTGCCTGTTTATAATAGGATGTTTGTCATGACATTTAGACCCACCTGACCATCTCCCTTCTCAATATCCTTGATTTGATCACATTTCCAAAGTCCCTTTCTCCATAGAAGGTAACATTC
>NW_028039628.1:0-9756 GCF_054177405.1 Leptonychotes weddellii | reverse complement strand
GTGGCTCAGTTGGTTAAGCGACTGCCTTCAGCTCAGGTCATGATCCTGGAGTCCCTGGATCGAGTCCCGCATTGGGCTCCCTGCTCGGCAGGGAGCCTGCTTCTCCCTCTGACCCTCCCCCCTCTCGTGTGCTCTCTGTCTCTCTCATTCTCTCTGTCTCAAATAAATAAATAAAATCTTTAAAAAAAAAAAAAAAAAAGAAGCAAGAAAACTCTCAAATAAAAAACCTAACCTTACAAGTGAAGGAGCTAGAAAAAGAAAAAACAAAACCCAAAACCAGTAGAAGGAAGGAAATAATAAATATAAGAGCAGAAATAAATGAAATAGAAGCTAAAAAAAAAAATAGATCAATGAAACCAGGAAGTGGTACTTTGGAAGATCAATAAAACTGATAAAATTTTAGCCAGACTCATCAAAAAAAAAGGACTCAAAAAAAACAACAACAACACAAAATCAGAAATGCAAGAGGAGATATGACAACCAAAATCACAAAAATAAAAATGATTATAAAAGATTATGAAAAAGTATATACCAATAAATTGGACAACCTAGAAGAAATGGACAAATTCATAGAAACATACTCTACAAAAACTGAGTTGGAAATTTTGAACAGACTGGTTACCAGCAAAAAAAAAAAAAAAAAAAAAATTGAATTAGTAATCAAAAAACTCACAACAAAGTCCAGGACCAGATGGCTTCACAGGAAAATTCTACCAAACATTTAAAGGAGAGTTAATACCTATTCTTCTCGAACTATTCCAAAAAAAAGAAAAGGAAGGAAATCTTCCAAATTCATTCTATGAGGCCAGCGTTATCTTGATCCTAAAACCAGAAAAAGATACCACACAAAAAAAGAGAACTACAGGCCAGTATCTCTGATGAACACAGATGCAAAACTCCTCAACAAAATACTAGCAAACCAATCAAAAAAAATATTTAAAAAAAATCATTCACCACATCAAGTGAGATTTATTCCTAGGATGCAAGGGTGATTCCATATTCACAAATCAATCAACATGATACATCACATTAACAAAATTGTTGAATCATGATATTGTACATCTGAAATTAATATAAGACTGTATGTTATCCTGGAATTTAAAAAATAAATTTAAAAAAACACATTGTAAACATTAAATTAGAAAGAATAATGAATCATTTACCCATCACTCAGATTCAACAATCAAGATTTTCTATATTAGCTTAACCATCCCTTTTGTCTTTTTCTTTGCTAAAGTATTTCAAAGAAAATATGAGGGTTTGTTCATGTCACCCCTGCATACTTCAGTGTGTAGTTCTTTAAAAAAAAAAAAAAAAAGTTCTTACTTAACCACACTACCAGATTATACCTAGTTAATAATTATTTGGCATTACCTACAGTGTCCACATATTACATTTGATTGTTGTGTTTCTTGCATGTACAGTTATCTCCACTACCACCTTTTCCTTGTCATTGTCTTGTTGCAGAAAATAGGTCAGCCCACCAAATGTTCCCCATTCCATATCACCTATTTGCTTCCTTGTATTGGTATCACTTAACTTGTTCCTTATTCCTATACTTCCTATAAATAAAAACTTCCACTAGTGACCCTAGATTCATGGTCAACTTTTCCTAGCAGGAATACTTTATAGTATTTAATGGCCATGTTTTATTTCATAAAAATGCAGAGTATTAGAGTAATACCAGCTATTGTAGCAAATATCCCCCAAGTGAGCCAAATGGACCCTGCAGTTGAAAAACTAGAATGTCCTCTTTCCTCTCTGTTGGAATCTTATCTCTTGGAACTTACTAACACCCCCTCTTTCTTTCTATGGACTAGTATTATTTGCTACAAGGCTTTTGTATGTTTCTATCATAGCATTCACTTATGTTAATGATATATTTGCTAATATTACAAAATGAGACTGTGTCTTACTTTTTGCTGAGAGCTAAAAAAGCAACCAACACTGAGATCCAAAATGAGGTGCTGTCTGCCTATGCAGAATTTGCAAAGGAGTTGGTTATAGACAAGTTTTACCCCCTGGCAACATCCAGGCCATATAAGTGAGAATTAAGAATTGAGTAAAAAAAGAAAATTGAAACCTAAAAAAACAGATTTCTTTGGAGATGGTTATTAGTTTGCTGCCCTACCTCATGAAAATGGCATGAACACTTTCTTCCCTTTTCTCAAGCTTAGTGATCAGGCTTTGATGAACTCAGCATTTGATCTATATCCCTTGTAGTTTGGGGGACAGCATGAAACACTCCTGAAGGATCTAAGGGCAAGAAGCTGTGGTTAATTAGCCAGAGGCAAGAGAGCAAAGAGAGCTCAATCAAGCATTGGGAGACAGCTGCACTTCCCTTCACAGCTCAGTGTTCCTTGTGGTCCATGATCAAGAAAGCCAGCTTAGAGCTATTGCAAATTCTGCCCAAAGGACTGCCCTGGAAGGGTGGTTACTCCAACTGAGAGATGGAACATCCAATTTCTGGGGTTTGATTGAGGAGATACAAGCAGCTACCCAGAAGAAAACGCGTCACCTATGTCAGAGGAGGTTCCTTTGCAATTCCCAGGGGGTGGTCTCCAAACAACCCACAGAAGACACTGTCAACCAAACATCTGCCCAGGCCTGAGGAAACCTAAGTGAGATTACCTGAGTGCCAGCTGAGTCCATTCCTGCCTCTAAGCACGTCCCCATCTTCACCTTAGGCTCTAGCCTTACAGGAGCCTGAGGCAGTTGAGTGAGTGGGAAAGTAGAAGCAGCAACCTGGAAAGGGAGATGGAGAAGTTGCCAATGACTCTGGAGCAAGCTCATGCTAGAGGAAGGGGAATCTTTAACTTTAAAGGAAATTTGAGTTTTGACAGGGTATAAATACTGAAAGTAGCCTTCATTTCTCTAGAAGTGACCAGAGGCCTTTATTACTTGGGATTTACCAGAGAAGTCATGAGAGATGTCCCAGATTTCTTCCAAGGGTCAAGGAAGAATTTGTTCTACAGAGCAAGACTGAACAGGTAGTGGGGAGAGAATAATATTCTCTGATCACAGCCTTGAGACCCCTTTTTCAACTCAGTGTCTCATGTGACTGATTCTTCCCTCAGACTGAGCTCTCTTTAAGGACAAGGACTGTCCTATCCAATTTTGTTTCTTAAAAAGTTTTTAGTGGACAGGCATTTGGTTAAGGTCTGAGAGTTAAAATATATAGAATAGAAATATATTATATTTTAGTACATATTTAATCCTTTACATCTGGACCTTAAATAAATCGGTTCCCTACTTTATCAATTCCAAAGCACCATAAAACAAGTACCTGTATCTCTGCATGCTGAAGAGAGGAAATAATTTATCAAAAGAGTAATTACTAAACAATATTCACTGGTGATATTGAGTTACTTTACATGTATAGTACCACTTTCTCTAACTGTTAATCAATCCCTTTATATTTTCCAGATGTAGTGCTGATAGGATTTTAACTTCTAGCCCAACATTGTAAGATAAGCAATTAATTTTGGAACATCCCCTAAATGTATTTCCCTCTGAGATATTAGACAAGGCCTATTAAGGGAATCCAAAGTGCTGTTCATAGCATGAGAAATTTTAGGCTTGGTACATCTCCGAGGATTCTTTATCTCTAACTTCAGACTGAGGTAGAATGCTATAAATATTTTGTATGCTCATATGTGCAAATGCACTACCCTAAGCATTTTGGGGTCCCAGTTGTCTCCTTTGTGAGGATTGGCCCAGTCTATTAAGGTCCTCAGGTCCAAAGGATTTCATCTAAACATCTCTGGCTACTCTTGGTTTATTACACTTATTCAAGGGAGTGAAAGATGTATGAACAAATTGATCCTGTTAATGATGTGACAGGTTGTGTCAGCCCACAAACTCTACTACCTGGTTAATATCCAGAGCTGTTGTCTATCATTTCTCTTGGCATGGGACAACCCTGGCTTGGAATTTGTTTCCAAATAACTACTAAGGAATGTATGTGGTTTATTTGTTCTGTGAGACTCAAATTAAGGGCTTGGAAGCCACATGTATAATCCCTGGAGCACTGTGCAATGGAGTACATTGAAGATCCACTTCCAGGTAAGAGATGCTGGCCTTCTTGCCTGGGTAATCACAATTTGTTCGGGGGACCACCCATTCAGTACACTTTTCTTTGACAAAGACTAAAAGTTCAATCAACTTCATCTGTGAATTATATTTTTAGTCTTAGATTCTTCAATGTAAAGAAGGGGAATAGTTAGACAACTTCTTCTTTCTTCATTTATTATTTTGCCATTAGTTTTATCTCAAACAAGCTCCAACTATCAACTCAGGGCAGGGTAGCATTAAAGTAATTTTAGTGACAAAATTTGTAGATCATTTTATCAAAATTAGAAAATGCAGAGAATCAAACAGTAATTTCCTATAATTCTACCATTACATACTGCTGCTGTTACTACATGTATTAATTTGCTAGGGCTCAAATAACAGAAATTTATTTTCTCACAATTCTGGAAGCAAGAAGTCCAAGATCAAAGTGTTGGCAGGGCTGGGGTTTCTTCTGAGCCTATCTCTTTGGTTTGTAAATAGTCATCTTATGCCTGGGTCTTTGCATGGCCTTCCCTCTGTTTGCATCTGTGTCCCAATTTTCTCTTCTTATACGGACAGCAGTCATATTAGATTAGGGCCCACCCTAATGACCTCATTTAACTTTAAACACCTCTCTAAAGAACTTATCTCCAAATACAGTCACATTCTGAGGTCCTTGGGGTTAGGACTTCAACATATAAATTGGGAGTGGGGGACAAATTCAGCCCATAACACTACTTTAGTGTATGTTCCCATATGCCATAATCATAAACATTTTTACTTTATGAATTGGATTGTGCATCAGATAACATAAATACACTAAATAAATTTTTTTCTATGTTAAATGTACATTTAATATGCTCAGTGGCTGAATGCCAACTCAGTCTAAAATGAAGCTTCATACTATTGAGTGCTTCACATGGTAAATTATGATGCATGTCTTAGCTTAATCCTAAAGATGGTGATGATGATGATAATAGATACATTTAAAAAGGAAATGATAGAAAATACATTCAAGGGAGGGAAAGTCTGTGGTAACTTAAAACCTGGATAAAATGTCATGGAAATGTTCCCATTCATTCACCAAATCAGGATTTATTACATGCTTGGCATTTAGCCCAGGAGCCAGGACTTCAAGTGAGAAAAGATACTAGATCCCTGGCCTAACAGAGTTTACACAACATGTAAGTGAAGACAGTGACAAGCAAACAGATAAGTAAAATTGCAGACTGGGATAAACAAAAGGAAGGAAACCAAAGCTACAAGAGAGACCGACAGAGACAACCAACTAAGGAATTCAGTGGATACTCCCCTGAAGAAGTTACCTTTAAGCAAAGATTCAAAGTTGAGAAGGGCCAGCCACATGGAGAACAAACCAGATTGGTCACAGAGCTATTGTGTTTGCTGGTCAAATAAGAAGTTTGGCATGCTTGAAAAGCTGATAGAAGCACAGTGGGGCTGCAGTATGGTGAGCAAGTTGGTTTCCTTTTGTGAACATTAGGGACTGGAACTTTGGCAAACAAGTCCCCTAAGGGTGAAAGGGAGGGTGGATAGACTTCACTCATGTTAAACACTTAAAAATACACCCGTAACACATTTCACTGAAGTAAATATACAGATGGTAAGCATATGAAAAGATGTCCAACATCATTAGTCAATAGGAAAATGCAAATTAAAATCACAAAGACATAGCACTACATACCTATTAGTTCAGCTAAAATAAAAAATAGCAATGACTCCAAATGTAGTGGAGATATGGAAAGACTGGATGACTCATACATTGTTGGTAGGAATATAAAAAGATACAGCCAATATGGAAAACAATTTGGCAGGTTTTTTTTTTTTTTTTAAATGAAATATGCAACTACCATACAACTCAGCAGTTACACTCCTAGGCATTTATCCCAGACAATTGTTTACATACAAAAACCTGAGTATGATGTTTATAAAAGCTTTATTTATAATAGCACAAAACTAGAAACAACCCGGGCGCCTGGGTGGCTCAGATGGTTAAGCGTCTGCCTTCGGCTCAGGTCATGATCCCAGGGTCCTGGGATCGAGTCCCACATTGGGCTCCCTGCTCCTTGGGAGCCTGCTTCTCCCTCTGCCTCTCTCTCTCTCTCTGTCTCTCATGAATAAATAAATAAAATCTTTAAAAAAAAAAAAACTAGAAACAACCCAGTTGTTCTACAATAGGCGAATAGTTAAATAGTGGTACATCCATACCATGGAGTACTACCCAATGATAAGAAGGACAAATTATTGACACACTCAACAACTGGATGAGTCTCCAGAGAATTATGCTGTGTGAAAAAAGCCAATCCCAAAGCTTACATGCTATATGATTCCACTTATGTAACATTCCTTAAATGAATAAATTATAGAAAGGGAAAACAAATTACTGGTTACCAGGGGGTAAGGAAGGAGTGGTATAGAAGAAAGTGTGTGTGGCTATAAAAGGGCAATACATGGGATCCTTGTGGTGAAGAAAATGTTCTGTATCTTGACTGTATCTATGTCAATATCCTGGTTATAATATTGCACTATAGTTTTACAAGATGTTATCATTGAGAGAAACTGAAAACATGTCTCTATTACCCTTACAGCTGCATGTGAATCTATAATTATCTCAAAATTTAAAAAAATTAATTTAAAATACATATCTCTGAGAATAATGGAGACTTTGAGTTGGGACCTATTCCAAATTTTTGATAAATGACAAAGGTCCAAGTGTGTAGACCTTAAATGTGTCAATTCTCATTTTCTGCAAAAGTTTCCATGCCTGCAAAATAATGGGGTTGGGGCATGAATAGGTTCTAAGGTCACTTTTTACTTCTGTAATTCCATAACTACAGTGAGCTATACACATTTGTAGAACCTTGTTTTCAGCGTTATAATATTTATCAATGACCCTGTGAAAATGTTTATGGAAACAGCACAAATTGCCCTTCTAGCATCACTCCAGAAGAAACAGATCCTGCTTTTCTACCCTCCTAAAAACTGTTTTGTATATTACAATAAGATTAATGGAGTTTTAAAGGGGGAAACACTGAGCATTTTCTTCCCTGCCTAAAAAGATCTCCCCACAAATATTGTCCAATGATATCATCTTTCAGAGAGAGAGAGTGAGGAGCAGGGAGGAATGAAATTCTTTGAGAGGACACACACACTGTGGTCAAGAACATACATTTAGTGGGGAGGAGCAGATGGTGCAGGAGTCCAAGGACTCCTTTTCATCTGGTCCCAGGAATTCAACTGGATAGGTATCAAACCATTTTGAACACCTATGAACTCAACAGGAGATAGAAGAAAAGAATAGCAGCAACTCTCTGAACAGAAAAGCAACCACTTTCTGGAAGGTAGGATGTGCGGAGAAGTGAATCTGAGGCGATATTTGGGAAGATAGATGGCTGGGGAGGGGGCCTCCATCAGCCACTACCAGCAAGTGATAGAGCAGCAGAGCACAAAATCGGAAATTTTAGAAGTCTGCTCCTCTGAGGGATGTCGCTCCAGTGGCTAAGCTGGGGGTGGAACCCTCGCTGGGACAGTGTGGTCTCAGGACGCTCAGGGTCACAGGAAGACCGGGGGTGCCTGAGTGCAGCAGAGCTCCCAGGTGTCAGAGGGGGGAAGCCAGCTGCAGAGATGGAGCCGAGGAGTGGCCTCTCAGCTTGGGGTTACCATAAACAGTGATCCGCGGTGCAGTTGGGCCACTGCTCTTCCAGCAGGGACCCAACAAGCAGCAGATCTGGGGAGACTCCCTTTCCTCCTCCGGGAGAAGCAGTGCGGGAGAGCACCACAGGGATCTGCTGGTTTGGAGACTCCACACGGGGTCATGTGCCAGAGACAGAAATGCTTGATCAGAGGCTGGGTGAGCTCGGAGTGCGGCTGGGGATGGGGAGTGATTGACTGCTTTTCTCTGGGGGTGCACTGAGCAGTTGGGCCCCGAGCTCTCGGCTCCTCCAGGGCGGAGATTAGGAGGCCACCATTTCACTCTTGTCCTCCAAAGCTATATGGAAAGCTTGCAGGGAACAAAAGCTCCCAAGAGCAAACCTGAGCAGATTACTTAGCCCGGACTGGCAAGGGCTGGGCAATTCCACCTCCAACAAAGACGTTTGGGAACCATGGCAACAGGCCCCTCCCCCAGAAGATCAGCAAGAACAGCCAGCCAAGACAAAGTTTACCAATCAATGAGAACGGCAGAACTCCAGTGCTAGGGGAATACTGCACATAGAATTCATGGCTTTTTTCCCAAAGATTCTTTAGTCTTTCAAAGTTAATTTTTTTAACTTTCTTTTCCTTTTTTTTTGAATTTTTCTTTTTCCCTTTTTCAACCAATATCTTATCAATCCCTTTTTTAAAAAATCTTTTTTATTTTTCATTTTTTAGAGTCATATTCTATCCCTTCATTGTAGTTAACCTTATTTTTGGTATATATATAAGTTGTTCTCTCTTTAAAATTTTGGGATACAGTTTCTTCTAACAGATCAAAATATACCCTAAATCTCTAGTGTATAGCTTTGTTCTAGTCTCCTGCCTGATCACATTCTCTCCACCGCCTTTTTTGTTTAAATCCTCCTCTTTACTTTTTAACCAACTTCTTATCAATTCCTTTTATAAAATCTTTTATAATTTTCATCTATACAGTCATGTTCCATCCCTTCATCATATTTACCCTTATTTATGTATATATATAAGTTTTTCTTTCTTTAAAATTTTGGGAGGCACTTTCTTCTAACACACCAAAATACACCCAAAATCTAGTGTGTGGCACTGATCTATGCACCAGCCTGATCATATCTGATCATATTCTGTTTTTGTTTGTTTGTTTTTATCTTTTTCTTTTTTTCCTTTTTCTTTCTTTCCCTTTTTTTTTCTCCAGTTTCAGGTCTCTTCTGATTTATTTAGTATATATTTTTCTGGGGTCGTTGTTACCCTGTTAGCATTTTGTTCTCTCATTCATCTATTCTCCTCTGGACAAAATGACAACACAGAAAAACTCACCTCAAAAAAAAGAACAAGGGGCAGTACCGACTGCCAGGGACCTATTCAATACAGACATTAGTAAGATGTCAGAACTACAGTTCAGAATGACGATTTTAAAGATACTAGCTGGGCTTAAAAAAAGCATGGAAGATGATGGAGAAATCCTTTCTGGAGAAATAAAAGAACTAAAATCTAACCAAGTTGAAATCAAAAAGGCTATTAATGAGGTGCAATCAAAAATGGAGGCTCTAACTGCTAGGATAAATGAGGCAGATGAGAGAATTAGTGATACAGAAGACCAATGATGGAAAATAAAGAAGCTGAGAAAAAGAGAGATAAACAACTACTGGATCATGAGGGCAGAATTCGAGGGCTAAGTGATACCATAAGATGAAACAATATTAGAATAATTGGGATGCCAGAAAAAGAAGAAAGAGAGGGGGGGGCAGAAGGTATATTGGAGCAAATTATAGCAGAGAACTTCCCTAATTTGGGGAAGAAAACAGGCATCAAAATCCAGGAGGCACAGAGAACGCCCCTCAAAATCAATAAAAATTGGTCAACACCCCAACATCTAATAGTAAAACTTACCAGTCTCAGAGACAAGGAGAAAATCCTCAAAGCAGCTCGGGACAAGAGGTCTGTAACCTACAATGGTAGAAACATTAGATTGGCAACAGACCTATCCACAGAGACCTGGCAGGCCAGAAAGGACTGGCA
>NW_028039627.1:0-484 GCF_054177405.1 Leptonychotes weddellii | reverse complement strand
GAGAGAGCACATGAGAAGGGGGAGGGTCAGAGGGAGAGGCAGACTCCCTGCCGAGCAGGAAGCCCGATGCGGAACTCGATCCCGGGACTCCAGGATCATGACCTGAGCCGAAGGCAGTCGCTTAACCAACTGAGCCACCCAGGTGCCCTGTTAGCTTCCTTTTTAAAAAATGTCAAATCACTATAGCAGCAAAGAGGCTATGTAGTACCAATTACCGTTTTGCTATCCAGAGTGGCTAGAAAATTACATCAATAACTAAACACTCTCTCTAATACTGAAGTTCACTCATACCAGCACTTAGAACTGGGGCTGGGCAACTTTAAGCATAAAAAGCGAGTCTGCCAATCATACGCAAAATAAATTGTGAAATAAGATGTATCTTCCACATGCCTTCCCAGTACCCACAGTTCCACACACAGCGACACCAAAACCTGTCTCCTAGGTTCTTAAATGCTTTAGAGATCCAATTCCCTGTTGAGAATCT
>NW_028039626.1:0-484 GCF_054177405.1 Leptonychotes weddellii | reverse complement strand
ACAGTTTTTGTATGTGTTTGAATCCTACTTGTTATAGCTTAAAATAGACTCTTACAAATAAAAGATGTTTTATATAAGCCTCATGGAAACCACAAAGCAAAAACATATAGTCTGTAGAAAAAAATAAAGAGAAATGAATCAAAGCATGTACTACACAAAATCATGAAATCACAATGGAAGAGAACAAGAGAAGTACAAGGGAACAAAGAGATTACAAAAAAAAAAAAAGACAAAATGGCAATAGTAAATTCAGACCTATCAATAATGACCTTAAATGCAAATAGATTAATTCTCCAGTCAATATGCTGCCTAAATGAGACTCACCTCAACTTTAAGGACAAGCAGACTGAATGATGTAATGGAAAAAGATATCCTATGCATATGGAAACTAAAGGAAAACAGGGGTAGCTATACTTATTTCAGACAAAATAGACTTTAAGCCAAAGACAGTAATGAGAGACAAAGAAGTTCATTACATATTGGC
>NW_028039625.1:0-484 GCF_054177405.1 Leptonychotes weddellii | reverse complement strand
TGCCGGTGGTCCTCCTGTTCTCAGGTCAGACCTGGTCCTTCTTGTCTCTTGGCAACATCTGAATCCAGGACACCTGGGGGGTGGGGACGTTGCAAGTAGCTACATCGAGAGCCCCCCTGCTTGGCCGGGCCGGAGAGGCACCGATGAGGACCCCCAGCCGCATCCCTGCCAAGGCCAGAGAGGAAGCTTTGTGCCAGGGTGGAGAGGAGAGGTGGGGCCAGGGGAAGCCAGGCTCGGGCCTTGCTGCACTAATGGATGTCTCGTGTTTACTTTCCTCTGCCGCGTCTGCGCCTGCTTTATAAATGAGCCGCATTAGGGTTATAAAACCAAGTCATAAATACAGGCTGCAGTGCCGCAGAGAGCGAAGACAGCCATCACCTGGGGCCTGGGGGCCGCACGGTTAGAAAGGAGAGCTAGCAGGTGCCTGGACTCACAGGCTCCCATGCACCTTCTCTCCCACCCTCCAGAGGGAGGCCTGGTCCCC
>NW_028039624.1:0-484 GCF_054177405.1 Leptonychotes weddellii | reverse complement strand
TTTCACCATGTAGTGATATGTGTTTTTTTTTTTTTTTCTAAGAATAACTTTAAACCATTATACGGCTATATATACTAATCATGATAGTAAAAACCCATTACTGTTACAACAATAGTTTCTACTGCAACAATGTGCAAATTCATTATTTATTCCTTTCTGCAATACATGTAACATAATATGACTTTACTGCACTAAAAATTTCTTTTTTTTGGCAATATATAAAGCAGAGACTATAAATATCATAAAGGGCCATTTCTGGGACCACCACCCAGTAAAATTCTGAAGAATTGGGATATATATACATATATATATACACATAGTTGTTTGTTCAGTTAGTCACATAATGAACCCATTAAGGTAATTGTTTGAGTTTTTCGAATAAGGAACATCTTTTTTTTTTTTTATTCTTATGTTAATCCCCATACATTACATCATTAGTTTTAGATGAAGTGTTCCATGATTCATTGTTTGTGCATAACACCCA
>NW_028039623.1:0-484 GCF_054177405.1 Leptonychotes weddellii | reverse complement strand
ATTTCCCCCCCTTCATTCTTTCCCTCCTGCCATCTTCTTCTTCTTTTTTTTTTTTTCTTAACATATATTGCATTATTTGTTTCAGAGGTACAGATCTGAGATTCAACAGTCTTGCACAATTCACAGCGCTCACCATAGCACATACCCTGTTTATCAATTTTTGATGGGCATATGGATTGTTTCTACCTTTTTTGGCTGTTGTGAATAATGCTGCCATGAACATTGATGTACAAAGAAATGGGTTTTAAAAATGTATCTACCACACCATTTAAGACATTCTGAAAGCCTGGTTAGTTTGAGGAAAAGATAACATTATATGACTGTCCATCTTGTTTTTGCTGAGCATATTCTAAAGTTGTAATGACCATAACCTGCTTCAAGAATTCACATAAATCATTTAATAGAATGGGAAAAATGAATGGAAAAATATTGTAATTATTAGATAACCTCCATCTCACTTTTCAGGAATAATCAAATTAGCCAA
>NW_028039622.1:0-484 GCF_054177405.1 Leptonychotes weddellii | reverse complement strand
TGCAAATCAAAACCACAATGAGATATCACCTCAAACCTGTCAGAATGGTTAGTATCAAAAAGACAAGAAATAACAAGTGTTGGTGAGGATGGAGAAAAGGATCACTCATGCACTGTTGGGGGAATGTAAATTGGTGGGAATGCAAATTGGTACAACCACTGTGGAAAACACTATGGAGGTTCCTCAAAAAAAAAAAAAAGTAGATTTAAAAAATAGTAATTCCGTTTTGTGCTCACAGCCCTGCAGCTTGCGGGCACCCTGGACCTGCCCGCCGGGTCCTGCGCCTTTGAAGAAAACACCTGTGGCTTTGATTTGGTGTTCGCGTTCCTGCCCTGGATTTTACACGAGGAAGGAAGAAGGTGGTGCTTAACGCAGATGAACATCTGGCTAGTGATAAATGAGGAAGTTATTTAAAACAAGGAACTTGTGGGGGCGGAGCAAGATGGCAGAGGAGTAGGAGACCTGGATTTCGTCTCCTCTCAGG
>NW_028039621.1:0-484 GCF_054177405.1 Leptonychotes weddellii | reverse complement strand
ATGATACTGTGGCCGTGATACTGTGGCCGTGATGCTGTGGCCGTGGTACTGTGGCCGTGATATTGTGGCCGTGATACTGTGGCCGTGGTACTGTGGCCGTGATACTGTGGCCGTGATACTGTGGCCAAGATATTATGGCACAACACCAGACAGAGGGGGAAGGAATCCGAAGCAAGTGGAGATTAGATTTCTAATTAAGGCAACTCATACAATTTTAGCTCAACTATAGAAAATAGAAGTTACTCTTCTTTTACACCTGAATTTGTAAATAGGGGTCTATATCCAATATGTACCTATATTTGCAATGTGTGTCTGAGTCTTCAAAAGAAGTCTCAGAATGTATATGCACTAAGCTGTCAATAGTGGTTACCTAAGGGTTAGACAGTGCACTTGTTCAGGGAGTGGAAGATCTGAGAAAGTTGGATAATGGAGAGTTTTTATTTTTTACTGTATTTTTACAGGGCTCATGTAAGGGTTTTGTAAT
>NW_028039620.1:0-484 GCF_054177405.1 Leptonychotes weddellii | reverse complement strand
CCCGATGTGGGCTTGATCCCAGGACCCTGGGATCATGACCTGAGCTGAAGGTGCATGCTTAACTACTGAGCCACCCAGCCACCCCGGAAAAGGGAATTCTACCAACAGACTGTCTTCAGATTCAAGCTGCAACTTTAACTCCTCCCTGGGTCTCTACTCTGCCAGCCTACCCTGCAGACTTTGTATGTGTCAGCCTGCACAATTGCCTGAACCCATTTCTTTAAGAAATAAACACACACACGCATTCACACACACACAAACACACACACACACGCATTCTATTGGGCCCGTTTCACTAGAGAACCAGGACTAATATGCCATGCTTTTTTTTTATTTTTTATTTTATTTTTTTTAATTCTTATGTTAATCCCCATACATTACATCATTAGTTTTAGATGTAGTGTTCCATGATTCATTGTTTGCGTATAACACCCAGTGCTCCACGCAGAATGTGCCCTCCTCAATACCCATTACCAGGCTAACC
>NW_028039619.1:0-484 GCF_054177405.1 Leptonychotes weddellii | reverse complement strand
TCCCTGAAGATGATGGCATTGTTTTTTGTATCCTTAGCACAAAAGATCATAAAGTAGCAGTGGATGTTAAATGAATTTTTATTTACATTAAAAACTGTTAGTTATAGTTCACTTGGTGACAAAAGGTGGGATATTTCAGCAAGTAGTGAGTGTTTCAGCCGCCTTTTTTTCTTACTGAAGAAATTCTGAGTGGATTTCACCCTTAAACCAGATAGTGCATATTTTTCCTCATTCACCTTTAACTTTCCCTCAACTCAAAATGTTTTTTCTACCTTGCTCTTCTGGTCATGTCCTCCCCTTGCTTGAAACCCTTCAGTGCCCAAAAGAATACATTTAAGGCTCCTTAGCTTGGCATTAAAGGGACTGGCTGCTCAGGCTGGCCCTTTGGCCTGCCTTCCTCACTTTTCCTTGCACTGAGTCCCCCGTGAATCAGCCATTTCTGATTGCAGATTGGTCTGCCCATCCCATCTAGATATGCCTCAGG
>NW_028039618.1:0-484 GCF_054177405.1 Leptonychotes weddellii | reverse complement strand
AGAACTAATGATGTAATGTATGGGGATTAACATAAGAATAAAAAAAAAATCATAAAAAAGAAAAAAAAAAATTGGGTGGACCTTTATGACTACCTCAATGAACAGAATGCAGTAGAAATGATGCTGAGAGATCCTAGATCATAAAATACAATATGGCTCCTTCGCACGGCCAGCATCGTGGACATGTGACCTGTGCGATGGTACAGGGCGCTGCATTCAGAAGGGCTCCAACCTTGGTTTAATGCTCTGTTGTCGTCATCTTGAAATTCTTACTGATTTTTGAACAAGGACCCCTACATTTTCAATTTGCACTGGGCCTCACAAATTGTGTTGCTAGTCCTGCTTTCATAAGGCTCTCTATCTCTTGGGACACACACCTTGGTATTCCTAAACTGAGGGGTAAGAAGACCAGCTATGCTGAAGACATTATGCTGGAGAGGCCACATGGAGATTACATCGGGTTAGGGAGAGATGCCCAAGGAGC
>NW_028039617.1:0-9756 GCF_054177405.1 Leptonychotes weddellii | reverse complement strand
CAGATAAAGGGCTAGTATCCAAAATCTATAAAGAACTCATCAAACTCAACACCCAAAGAACAAATGATCCAATCAAGAAATGGGCAGAAGACATGAACAGACATTTTTCCAAAGAAGACATCCAAATGGCCAACAGACACATGAAAAAGTGCTCAACATCGCTCAGCATCAGGGAAATCCAAATCAAAACCTCAATGAGATACCACCTCACACCAGTCAGAATGGCTAAAATTAACAAGTCAGGAAACAACAGATGTTGGCGAGGATGTGGAGGAAGGGGACCCCTCTTACACTGTTGGTGGGAATTCAAGCTGGTGCAGCCACTCTGGAAAACAGTATGGAGGTTCCTCAAAAAGTTGAAAATAGAGCTACCCTATGACCCAGCAATTGGGTATTTACTGGGTATTTACCCCAAAGATACAAATGTAGTGAACCAAAGGGGCAAGTGCACCCCAGTGTTTATAGCAATGTCCACAATAGCCAAACTATGGAAAGAGCCTAGATGTCCATCAACAGATGAATGGATGAAGAAGATGTGGTATATATATACAATGGAATATTATGCAGCCATCAAAAAATGGAATCTTGCCACTTGCAATGACATGGATAGAACTAGAGTGTATTATGTAAGCAAAGTAAGTCAATCAGAGGAAGACAAGTATCATATGATCTCACTGATATGAGGAATTTGGGAAACAAGACAGAAGATCATAGGGGAAGGGAGGGGAAAATGAAACAAGCCAAAACCAGAGAGGGAGACAAACCATAAGAGATGCTTAATCTCAGGAAACAAAGTGAGGGTTGCTGGATTGGGGGGGTTGGGAGAATTGGGGTGGCTGGGTGATGGACACTGGGGAGGGTATGTGCTCTGGTGAGTGCTGTGAATTGTGTAAGACTGATGAATCACAGACCTGTACCCCTGAAACAAATAATACATTGTATGTTAATAAAAAAAATCACATTCAGTTTAATTCAATAAATAGTTCATGGGCACCTTCTGAGCACTGTCCAAGGGATCAACAGCATTCAGATCTTGCTCCCATTAGCCTAGCGCATTTTCCCAGCAATGGTGCACACAACACAAGCTCTCAATCAATTCAGACCTACAGCATACAGCAGCACTCCTGTGTAGCTCTTTCTTTAAGTAAATACAGGTTGACTGGGTGACTTTGGACAGATCCCTCAAGGGCATGGAGACTGAGGAGAAAATAGTCTATTCCAAGACCATAGGACCCTGCTTACTACTACACTTCATGATCAGTCAGATCCACTGACTCTATTTCAGAGAGATACTCACCTAGTTACATCTGAATGCTAAACCAGAGAACTGTCAGTGGAAGGCAGAGAGATGGGCAAGTAGTAAACAGTCCTTCCACTCTCTCTGGGTCCTTCCAAGTCCTGGGCAAATCCAATAGTGACCCTGGCATTTGAAGGTTCCAGGAAGCAGCAAAAGTAGGAGAAGCCTTTACTGGGGGAGCAACCCAAGCCCACAAGCCAATGGGTAATCTGAGTTGTAGCTATGGGTAAAGCAAACATCAGTATCTCGGGAGTGTCAAGGACTAAGTCCAAGCACAGAGTGAGAGATCTTGAGTGTAGATCAGGAGAGGGTTGGAAAGAAAGCAGATTAGAAAGAGAGATCAAAAGTTTCAGAAAGCAGTCTGTGAAAAAGTCAGAGCCAACAGATTTCTGTTGATTCTACTGTGACCAGCACTTTAAATACCATCTTTCCATGGGTAATGGGAAGAAGAAAGATGCTTTGTTTTACAATAAATACTGGCCATCTGTGTGTCTCTCAGGCTGATCACATGGGGCATCGGCAAGAGTGTTATACGTTGGCCTTTTGCTGAGTAGAACCCATTAAATGCACCTCCAGGGGAGGTTACTTCAGGACAAGGTCATGGAATACCTTATCTCCAGAGAACGCCAAGGCTAGAATCATGGGACTTCATGCTTGGTTCATCATATAAATTGATTGCAAGTATAATGATTGTTTCTATTTGTTTTGTCTAATTCTTAACCCCATTTCTATGGTTGTATTAATAATAAAAATCCCACTGGACACACTGGCCTTAACAGCCACGGACTGGATTGAACCTAATGCAATAGTTTGGACAGTTGAATTTAGAGGCATCAAGGAGATAACTGACTGTGACTTCCAAGTGCTTTAACTGACATAAGGCCCCTGGAATTCAGACAAGCAAAGCCTCAGGGAGCCTTTGCTCTGAAGGGAACTGGAAGAAAGGCCTGGGAGCCTTTCCAAGCGTGGAAGAACTTGGATGGATCAAGGAAGATGAAAGGCATTCCTTTTCAGCCCCAGACCCAGCCCCATCCCCAAGGCAGCCTGGGGACCTTGGGAGCCAAGGTCAGGAAAGAACAGCTTGTCCCCCCTGATGGAGGCATGTAGGGCCTGGAGAGCTTTTTTGTTTACATGTTTGTTTGTTTGTTTTTTCCAATCTTACCCACAAATTCAGGGTGACCTCTTCTCTCCATTAGCAGCCTTGTGGGACAAAGGGCCTCATCCTTGGCCTGATAGCCCCAAACCACTCCTGGAAGAAAAGAAAAATACCAGGTATCCTTGGAGGTGTCAGATTGAAAAGAAGGAGCACTGTTTATAGAATCCAAACTCCTGGCTATGTGCAATTCTTTAACCTGTCACTCATTCAAATTGTAAACAAACCAAAGTGGGTTCACCCCTTGGTGAGTGAGAAACCCCACCAGGTTGAGTTGTTACACAAAGAAACTGTTATTTACAGTAAATAAGGAAATGGCTTCCGAAAGCTGTGACTCCCTGAGAGAGGGTGAATGGATTCCTTTTGTTAAGGTTAAAATGAATATTTAGATATTAGCTAGGGAGGCCTTGTCATTCTGTGTATATATGTAGGGGTGGGCACAAAGTCCCACAGGAGCCTTAAGGAACCATGACTATACATACATTGTGTATTATGTAAATTAGGCTGAGGCATCTCCTCAGTGGAGATTTTAACATTATAATGAGGTAAAGGTGATTGTAGGTCATTCCAAAGGTCACTCCGTGGTCCATCTGTGTAGGTACTAGTCAGGTTTAGCTCGAAGAGTCTGGGTGGTCTGGGCCAAGGGTGACTATCAGGGCAGTCGCCATCACCTGGGGGGTGATTTGGGGTTTCCCTTGTCTGAGTTAAAGGGAAAGCCAAGAAGAGCCAGAAAGAGAGCAGGGGAAAAGGTAAGAGAAAGGTTACTGAGTGGCAGGTTGAGCAGTAAAGGCCAGGCCTTGGGATCTAGCTGGTGACAAAATATTATGCCTTTGCCCCTCATGGACTCTTTGCTTTGTCCCAAGAAAGTAATACAAATCATCAGCACATTTCCCAATTCACAGCAAGCATTACTGATAGAAAGAATTACCACAAAATACAACAATGAAACAGAGGACAATGAAAACTCTACAGGCTAAAATTTTTTATAGGCAAAGAGGAACTGAAGAATCATAGATTATTGAGTATATTGCAAAATACAAAAAGAAAAAATAAATAACCTGAGGGGAAAAAATCTGTTTTGAAGAAATAATCAACAACAACAAAAAAACTGTCAAAAGTAAAACTGCATGCAGTAAAGCTTGCAAAAGAATCAAACCTTCTTGCAAAATTTACATCTAAAAAATTTTATCTGGGGAAACTGAAGTTAAAAACTGTAAGAGCCATAGAGGAAAAAGCCAGAAGAAACTATAATCAATGAAAATTTTCAATAGCAAAACAAATGGCAATAACAAAACTAAAGGCAACATCAAAGTTGTTGTAAAATACACAATAGAAAGCATTTATCCACATCAACATTAGTAACATAATAGTAAAACTGGAACTGGTTTTATAAAAAAATTGATCAAGGAAATAGATTAGTGCAGAGTCCTTCCAAAGAAAAATGTTTTTTCAATAGACATTCATCACTCAGGCATAATCCTGATTTAGATTTTTATTGTTTTTAATATGCTAAAGGTCAAAACAGCCAGATCCAAATACCCGTGGAGTCCAAAGAGGAGTCAATACAATCAAAAATCAATGAATTCAGGATAACAAGTATAATAGTCTCATGTGGCCTCCCTAAAATTGTTACCACATTGTTATTGACCTAGTTATTACATTTTACTGTTACCAGAAATCAACTGCTTAGGCAATTTTGGGAGTATTTCACACCCATTTATTTCATCCTCACTAAGTAGGATGACCTTATAGAACTCAATTTGTTATTCCCAAAAGTAGACCTAATAGCTGGCATTATTAAAGTTTATGCAATTCCCAAGAATGCTGGATTCCATATTCTCTTTGAGGGCAATTATGCAAAGCTCTAATTTTCCACCACTGCCTATGGCAGTTGGGCCAAAAGACTTAGAATAATTTAGTGCCCAACAGGATATATATTCAGCATGGAAAGAACAGAGAGATTAGCACTGTCTTAGATTAAATCCCATCTCCTAGACCTCGGTTCCATCACCAGTAATATGAGTATTTTTTAAAAACTTGTGTCTGTCCCCTGAAAGTCTTGTATCTATCCCTCCAAGAGTCCTTTGAGGTCAGGGACTGTATTGCATCTTCTCTGTATCTCCAATGCCAAACGTAGTTCTGTCAAACAGAAGACATTAATTTTGAATGATTGTGTGAGGTTCTGTAAGATTTTGACTTCCATGCAAGTATCTAAAACCCCTGACACCAACAACAGCAGTAATAGCCCTCCAGCTGTAATGAAAAAGAGCCCTGGGCACATTAAAACCTGTCCCCAGTTATGGGATTCGGTTCTAGGCCACGATCCTAGAGAGGTGATAGAGTGCAACAGAAAGCGTGAGGGACTCTGTGCTTGTACCTGCACTGTCCTGGGGAAACACTGGCCATGCGCAATTGGACCTGCGCTGTCCTGGGGAAAACACTGGACTTGCGCAATTGGATATGCACAATTGGACCTGCGCTGTCCCGGGGAAACGCTGGACGTGCGCAATTGGACCTGCATGGTCCTGAGGAAACAATGGACATGCGCAAAACACAGATGTCAGGGTCAGAGAGGCCTGAATGTGAGTTGGTTCCATCAGTCCCCTACTTAAGTTTTTGGTTGTAAGAAACAGAACTTACTTGAGCAATAGTAAGCGAAAGGCGGGGTTTTTTGGATAATGAGAACTATCAATACAAACTCATAACGAGTGCAGACAGGCCCCAGGAAGACCTGTTGCCAGAAACGAAACACACACCCTCCGAACCAGGCCACAGACCCACCCCACCACTGAGTCCCACTCTCTCTGGGGCCACACGATCTCTCATCCCCTGTGCCATCACTCCACACCTCTCTCTGTAGAGCAAGTTTTCTCATTCCACTTGTAAACAGGCTAAACATGGCTGCCCAGATCCTATTTTTTCTCAGTGTGCAGGTCAAACACACAGCAGCTGCTTTGTGGCTCTGAGGTTTATTTCCAGTTTTCTGGGAGATGCCGTCTGATTGTCTCCTCATCCTGGACTGACGATCTCTGCCAGACCATCCAGCAGAGGCTGTGGGAGTGTACCTCCTGAGGCATGGTGATTTTATTCAGGAATACCAGATGATCAGCTTCCCATTTTATGGGCTCACACTGCAGAGTTATGAAGGATATTTAAGGCTCAGATCGGGTCAGTGGCTATTTCAACAACCCAGAAAAGAAATGATGGGAGCTTAAGCAAAATCAGAAAAGCTATCAGGGGGATAAAGGAGGATATGAATATGAGAAATATGAAAGAATCAGAGTCACAACATTAGGTGTGGGGGATAAGAAAGGGAGTTTCTGGTCCCTAGAGGGAGGGATGGCAAAACTGGTCATTGAAGAAGAGAACCAGGAGGAATGGCAAATTTGGGTGGGGTCAGAGTGGGGGGAAGAAGAGGAATGGATAAAGGTATTGCATTTTAACAAAGAACAAGAATCTGAATGTAAAGATCAGAGAGAGATACTCTAAGTAAGGTGGAGAAAGGATGGCTTGCAGTGATTAGTTACAAACCTCTCTACTCTTATTTCTGCCCTGATTAACGCCCCTCAGCAGTTCCTAATACTAAAGGATAAAATCCAGTCTCATGCATGTGCCTCAGAGCCCTCATGCATACACTACACAGCCTGTGACCACTTCTGTACCCTTGGTTTCAGCCACAGCAAGCACTAACACCAGGTGCAGTCTCCTGAATGCACCATATTCTCCTGTCTCTGTGCATTTAGACATCCTGCTCCCTCTGCCTTAATAGCCTTCTTCCTTCAACTGCCTGGCATGCTTCAATTTGTCCTTCAAGACACCTGACCCAGCCAAGGCTACCTTACTTGCCCTTTGCATTTGATGTTCCCTGTACTCTTCCCTCCAGGCCCCTAGCAAACTGCTAAATTGCAATCTAACATTTTGGTCTGCCTCACCAGACTAGGAATCCATGAATTCAGGAAGTGCAGTTTGCATCTCATAACCTTAATGCCTGCCACATAGTAACACCTACTGGATATTTGTGAAGTAAGTGGAATGGTAGAATGACCTCTGCAAAGTAGGCACACAAAACCCTTACAGCATTTCACCTGACAGTGTGAATCATCTCTCTCTCCCTCTTGTTTTCTTCTGCTGCTTTCCCATTACTGTGCATTTCTTCTCTGAGTGAGGATAAAGGAAAATGGATTCCTGTTTCAGCCTCTGCATGGAATGGGCATCCCCATGGGCTTGGTATTAAAGGAGCTATTGGCCTTACAAAATTGTACAGGGAAGGAAAACAGACTTGTTATAAGTAAATTAAAATATATTCAGGGAGGAACTGAGTCTACATGAGCTGCAAATATAAGGAAGAAGAGAAAATGGCATTCTTTAAACTTTACAGTGGGTGAACCAAAAGAAGTTGACTCATAGGTCTTAGATTTAAAAGTTTGAAAGTTGGCTACTTACCACCTCAGTCCCAAATATGCACATTTTGATTCTGCTTTCCACCCTCCCAAGGTGAAATAACAGGGCTTTATCCTGGGTCTCTGCTGGAATACAAGGTGCCATAACAAAATGGGAACATAGGGGATGTGGGGGTAAGAGGAATGCTCATTTTAAAAAGTTGAATATTGGTGGGAGGAGGGGGACAAGATGGCAGAGGAGTAGGAGATGTAAATTTCGTCTGGTCCCAGGAATTCAGCTGGATAGGGATCAAACCATTTTGATGAACAAATGGGACAAAACCTCAGATGAACACCTATGAACTCAACAGGAGATCAAAGAAAAGAATAGCAGCAACTCTCGGAACAGAAAAATGACCACTTTCTGGAAGGTAGGGTGTGCGGAGAAGTGAATCCAAGGTGATATTCGGGAAGATAAACGGCAGGGGAGGGGGCTTCCGACAGCCCCTTCTGGCTAAGTATACCCTAAATCCACTGTGGCTGAGCAGCGGAGCACAAAATCGGAACTTTTAGAAGTCAGCTCTGCTGAGGGACGTCACTCCAGTGGCTAAGCGGGGGGTGGAAACCTTACTGGGACGGTGTGGTCTCAGGACCCTCAGGGTCACAGAAAGACCGGGGATGCCTGAGTGCAGCAGAGCTCCCAGGTATCAGAGTGGGGAAGCTGGCTGCAAAGACGGAGCCGAGGAGTGGGCTCTCAGCTCGGGGTTGCCATAAACCATGATCCACGGCACAGTCGGGCCACTGCTCCTCCAGCAGGGACCCAACAAGTGGCAGATCCCGGGAGACTCCACTTCCTCCCCCAGGAGGGGTGGCCCAGGAGCACACCCCAGGGATCTGCTGGGTTTGTAGACTCCACATGGGGTCAGGTGCCAGAGATGGAAATGCTTGGTCACAGGCTGGGTGAGCAGGGAGTGTGGTCAGAGACCGGGGAGATGGGAGTGATTGACTGCTTTTCTCTGGGGGTGCACTGAGGAGTGGGGCCCCGAGTTCTCGGTTCCTCTGGGGCGGAGATTGGGAGGCCGCCATTTTCACTCTCCTCCTCCAAAGCTGTACAGAAAGCTTGCAGGGAACAAAAGCTCCCGAGAGCAAATCCGAGCAGATTACTTAGCCCAGCCCCAGCAGGGCAATTCCGTCTCCAGCAAAGACATTTGAGAACCATGGCAACAGGCCCCTACCCCAGAAGATCAGCAAGAACAGCCAGCCAAGACCAAGTTTACCGAGCAATGAGAATGGCAGAACTCCAGCGCTAGGGGAATACTGCACAAAGAATTCATGGCTTTTCCCCCCATGACTGTTTAGTCTTTCAAAGTTAATTTTTTTTTAATTTTCTTTATTTTTCTCTTTTTCTATTTTTTAGTTGAATTTTCTTTTTCCCTTTTCAACCAATATCTTATCAATTCCATTTTAAAAATCATTTTAAATTTTAGGGCGCCTGGGTGGCTCAGTTGGTTAAGCGACTGCCTTCGGCTCAGGTCATGATCCTGGAGTCCCTGGATCGAGTCCCGCATCAGGCTCCCTGCTCGGCAGGGAGTCTGCTGCGTCCTCTGACCCTATCCCCTCTCATGTGTTCTCTCTCTCTCATTCTCTCTCAAATAAATAAATAAAATCTTTTAAAAAATCATTTTAAATTTTTAATTTTTACAGTCATATTCTATCTCTTCATTGTATTTAACCTTATTTTTTGTATATATATAAGTTTTTCCTTCTTTAAAATTTTGGGATACAGTTTCTTCTAACAGACAAAGTATACCCTAAATCCACGGTATGACCCTGTCCTAGTCTTCCACCTGATCACATTCTTTCTTTTATTTTAATATTTTCATTCTTTTTTCAACCAACTTCTTATCAATTCCTTTTTTCAAATTTTATTTTATTATATTACGTTTGTCACCATACAATACATCACCAGTTTTTGATGCAGTGATCCATGATTCATTGCTTTCGTACAACCGCCAGTGCTCCATGCAATATGTGCCCTCTTTAATACCCATCACTGGGCTAACCCATCTCCCCACACCCCTCCCCTCTAAAACCATCAGTTTGTTTCTCAGAGTCCATGGTCTCTCATGGTTCATCTCTCCTTCTGATTTCCCCCCTTCATTTTTTCCTTCTTTCTCCTAATATCCTCCATGCTATTCCTTATGTTCCACAAATAAGTGAAACCATATGATAATTGACTTTCTCTGCTTGACTTATTTCACTTAGCATAATCTCCTCCAGTCCCGTCCATGTTGATGTAAAAGTTGGGTATTCATCCTTTCTGATGGCTGAGTAATATTCCATTGTATATATGGACCATATCTTCTTTATCAGGGCATCTCGGCTCTTTCCACAGTTTGGCTATTGTGGACATTGCTGCTATGAACATTGGGGTGCATATGGCCCTTCTTTTCACTACATTTGTGTCTTTGGGGGAAATACCCAGGAGTGCAATTGCTGGGTCAGGGTAGCTCTATTTTTAATTTTTTGAGGAATCTCCACACTGTTTTCCAAAGTGGCTGTACCAACTTGCACTCCCACCAACAGTGTAAGAGGGTTCCCCTTTATCCACAACCTCTCCAACATTTGTTGTTTCTTTCCCTGTCCATTTTTGCCATTCTAACTGGTGTAAGGTGATATCTCAATGTGGTTTTGATTTGAATTTCCCTGATGGCTAATGATGATGAACATTTTTTCATGTGTCTGTTAGCCATTTGTATGTCTTCTTCAGAGAAGTGTCTTTTCATATCTTCTGCCCACATTTGACTTGATTATTTGGTTTTTGGGTGTTGAGTTTGATAAGTTCTTTATACATCTTGGATATCAGCCCTTTGTCTGTAGTGTCATTTGCAAATATCTTCTCCCATTCCGTGGGTTACTTCTTTGGT
>NW_028039616.1:0-484 GCF_054177405.1 Leptonychotes weddellii | reverse complement strand
CTGCCTGTGTGACAGTGTGGCAGACCCCTCCCCCAGACGACAGGATGGGAAAAAAAGGGGCCAGCAACCCTAAGGTCCCTAGAAAACAGGTGCATCTTGCTTGGGTTCTGGTCAATAATTTGGACTCTATACATTCCCTCAACCACCCCTCAACAGAATGACTAAGAGGAGGAACCCCCAAAATAGGAAAGACTCAAAAATTATGACTTATGCCACAGATTTACAAATGGATTCACATATACCCAAGATGTCGGAGATGGAATTCAGGCTAGCAAGTCTGAAGACAATAACTAGAATGGAGAAAACAATTAATGGCAACATAGAGTCTCTAAGGGCAGAAATGAAAGCTCAACTGGCAGAACTTAAAAATGCTATCAGTGAGATCCAATTTAATCTAGATAATCTAACAGCTAGGGTAAGTGAGGTAGAAGAACGAATTAGTGACCTGGAAGACCATTTAATAGATAAAAAGGGAAAAGAGGAG
>NW_028039615.1:0-484 GCF_054177405.1 Leptonychotes weddellii | reverse complement strand
TGCTTCTTGGTGAGCTTTGTTACATTTCTAATGCTGGAGAATATACACAGAGCTTGTAGGAGTATAATAATTAGGACCATGGTCTTTGGGGATATGAGCGTGGGTTTGAGGCCCGGCTGGGCTACGCCCCAGCTGTGACCTTGGCAAGGACGCTCTGAGCCTGTTTCCTCATCTGTGGCCTGGAGGCAAGGCACCCGCCTCAGAGGGCGGCTTCGAGGGAACAGGCCAGGCCTGAAACAGACTCGTTCAGTGGAGCGGCTTACCTTTATTATCGTAGTCACGGTTAATATTTAAAAAGCATTGATGTCAGTAAAAATAGTATTAACGCACGATTGCCAATATTAATAAAGATTCATGCTAATACGCACTGATATTAAAGATGTGTTCACACGTGAGATGGAATGGTTTCGTGTTCTGGGGGGCTGCACGGGTCCGCCTGGGGCACACAGCAGGAACGGAAGAGCAGGGGGGAGCACGCAGCCCT
>NW_028039614.1:0-484 GCF_054177405.1 Leptonychotes weddellii | reverse complement strand
AATGGGTAGAATTTAATGATTCATCAGTTGCATATAGCACCCAGTGCTCATTACATCAAGTGCCCTTAATACCCATCAGCCAATTGCCCATCATCCCCTCACCCACTTCCCCTCTAGCAACCCTCAGTTTGTTTCCTACATTTAAGAGTCTCTTATGGTTTGCCTCCCTGTTTTCATTTTATTTGAATTGACATTTTAGGATTATAAAATGAGAGACTATGGATTCCAGGAAACAAACTGAGGGTTTTAAAGGGGAGGGGGTGGGGGGATGGGTTAGCCCGGTGATAGGTATTAAAGAGGACACGGATTGCATGGAGCACTGGTGTTATATGCAAACAATGAATCATGGAACACTACATCTAAAACTAATGATGTACTGTATGGTGACTAACATAACATAATAAAAAATAAAATAAGATGATTCTCTTTATCTTTTTTTTTTTATTCTTATGTTAATCCCCATACATTACATCATTAGTTTTAG
>NW_028039613.1:0-484 GCF_054177405.1 Leptonychotes weddellii | reverse complement strand
TGGATGGTGCAGGGCCAGTGGGAGAAGGAAACTCAGCTCCTGGACAAACCTTTCTGTGTTAGCTTCCTGTGGCTCCTATCATAAATCACCACAAACTCAGCTGCGTAGAATAGCACACATTTATTCTCTCATGGTTCTGGAGAGTGGAAGCCCAAAATCAGTTTCACTGGGTCCCCAAATCAAGGTGTTGGCAGGGACTTGCTCCTTCCAGAGGGTCTGGAAGACAATTCTTTTCTTTGCCTTTTCCTGCTTCTAGAGCTGCATTCCTTGACTTGCGGCCCCTTCCTCCATCTTCAAAGCCAGGAGTGGAGCATCATGCTTCAGGGGTTGCATTGCCTGCTCTGTAGTATCAGCTCTCTCTCTGCCTGCCTGTTTATAATAGGATGTTTGTTGTGACATTTAGACCCACCTGACCATCTCCCTTCTCAATATCCTTGATTTGATCACATTTCCAAAGTCCCTTTCTCCATAGAAGGTAACATTC
>NW_028039612.1:0-484 GCF_054177405.1 Leptonychotes weddellii | reverse complement strand
ACTGGGTGTTATGCACAAACAATGAATCATGGAACACTTCATCTAAAACTAATGATGTAATGTATGGGGATTAACATAAGAATAAAAAAAAAAGCACAGTGTAAGAAACAAAACATGTAATAGCTTTCTTCTACTCTATGCTCAACTGACCATGAACATGGGGTGCAGAGTTAATTTCTAGATGCCAAACTTTAAGGACAACTGACAAACCAACAATTTCTAAATAAGAAAATACAATGGTGACTATCTGGAAAGCATATGATAATCAGTGGAATTAATTAATGGCATTTTGCCTGATAAAGGGAAGAAGATTTGAGAGCTATCTTCAAATACTTGAAGGGCCACTTTTGAGAGAGAGGGTCCTCCATACCCCTTCCTGATCTTCATTCCCTTCCCATATACTTGTTCCTTACATTTGGACTTCTGTTGTCACTCCTCTGCCCTCTCCAAGCTCACCAAGGCTGGTCTTTCATCCACTTGTCCT
>NW_028039611.1:0-484 GCF_054177405.1 Leptonychotes weddellii | reverse complement strand
AGGACCTGGAGCTTCCCTGACCTCTCGGGGCGCACCACTCTCCCCAAATCCTCATGTGCTCACCCACCCCGAAGCTCTCTGAACTTTGTCCTGTTGGATTTTTATGGAAGCTCTATTACACGGGCATGACTGATTAAATCATTGGCCATTGGTGATTGATTCAACCTCCAGCCCCTTTTCCCTCTAGGAAGGTCAGGGGTGGGACTGAGAGTTCCAACCCTATAAACACTGGGGTTGGTGGCTCTGGCAACTGGCCCCCACCCTTAGGTGGCCGAGGGGCTTTCCAAGAAATCTCATTAATATAACAAAAGGCACATTTAGCACTCTTATCATTTAGGAAACTCCAAGGATTTTCAGAGCTGTGTGCCAGAAATGGGACAAGACCAACTATATATTTCTTATAAATGACAATACCATAGGATCCTTCCTTGTCTTCTGACACTTCACATTCTTCTTGGGGAGTCAAATGCATGAGTAAAGAATC
>NW_028039610.1:0-484 GCF_054177405.1 Leptonychotes weddellii | reverse complement strand
CCTGGATCTCTAGGATCATGGTATCCTGAGCTGGATAAACCCATGTTTTGACACTAAAGATGGATAGCTGTGCGAAGTCTCCTCAGCACATGGCTAGGAATGCTCTTTCCTCCAAAGCAGAGACTGGCTGGAGTTCTGGCATCCGTGGTTTAGTAGAGTGTGTGAACAGGTCGACCCTTCTGCATCTGCTCAGTTAGGGGAAAGCCCATCTCTGGCATGAGCTTCTAGAATGCCTGCTACTCTTCCACAATTCTAGTTGGGGGACAAGTGTCACGGGAGCAGGACACACAGATAGCAGCATTTCCCAGAAAGCATCCTGCAGATTCGCTGTCTTTGTCAAAGGTGGTGGCACGTGTCAAAACCGTGATGACACATGGGGCAGGCTTTGGTAGTTACTTAAAAATAGCTGAGGGTTTGGTTAACCACAGGAAAGCCAGTGTGGGGGGCAATCCCTCTGCTCTCACGTTCCCTCCTTAGATGATTC
>NW_028039609.1:0-484 GCF_054177405.1 Leptonychotes weddellii | reverse complement strand
GCTTCTCCCTCTGACCCTCTTCCCTCTTGTGCTGTCTCTCATTCTCTCTCTCAAATAAACAAATAAAATCTTTAAAAAAAAAAAATGTTTTCTAAATGAACATCCACATCACTCAGCGAAAGGAGAAAAACAAACACATTGAGTCCTCATTGCAAAGCTCTCAATGTAGTATTCCAGGCCTTTACAATCTGATCTCATGTAGTGCCTGGAATTTGTATTCACTCTTCATCTCTAAGCACTCTCCTTAAATATGCTCACTTCCACATCTTTGCTTAAATCATTTCCCTGATTTAGGTAGCTGCATCAACATTGCTTAAGTCTTGCTCTTATATTAATGGACAAACACAGTAGAGTCTTCAAATTGTCTTCAGCTCCCCTACCCTTGCTGATTCTGAAGTCACTTAAAGTATCTCTGTACTTATATAGAATGTATATCCTTATGAAGCCCCTAAGTGCTGCTAAGCTTTTGAGGGCTGATGGTAAT
>NW_028039608.1:0-484 GCF_054177405.1 Leptonychotes weddellii | reverse complement strand
TGCCGGTGGTCCTCCTGTTCTCAGGTCAGACCTGGTCCTTCTTGTCTCTTGGCAACATCTGAATCCAGGACACCTGGGGGGTGGGGACGTTGCAAGTAGCTACATCGAGAGCCCCCCTGCTTGGCCGGGCCGGAGAGGCACCGATGAGGATCCCCAGCCGCATCCCTGCCAAGGCCAGAGAGGAAGCTTTGTGCCAGGGTGGAGAGGAGAGGTGGGGCCAGGGGAAGCCAGGCTCGGGCCTTGCTGCACTAATGGATGTCTCGTGTTTACTTTCCTCTGCCGCGTCTGCGCCTGCTTTATAAATGAGCCGCATTAGGGTTATAAAACCAAGTCATAAATACAGGCTGCAGTGCCGCAGAGAGCGAAGACAGCCATCACCTGGGGGCTGGGGGCCGCACGGTTAGAAAGGAGAGCTAGCAGGTGCCTGGACTCACAGGCTCCCATGCACCTTCTCTCCCACCCTCCAGAGGGAGGCCTGGTCCCC
>NW_028039607.1:0-484 GCF_054177405.1 Leptonychotes weddellii | reverse complement strand
GGGAGGGGTGCAGCTTGGAGGGTTCAGAGGAATCTGGGGACTCAAGATCTTTGGGGGCTCCACCCCTTATGTCCCCCGGCTGTGTGTCAGAGTCCCGTTCTTTCCCACGCAGGGTCCTGACCTTAGTTCGCAGACCTGATTACCCACTGGGGGGGGCTATCATCAAAATGACAGGCAATAGCAAGTGTTGGGGAGGATTCAGAGAAGCCCCACTCATTGCTGAGGTGGTGTGAGTGGTACAGTGCTATGGGACACATTAGGGTGGGTCGTCATGGCTAAATACAGACTTATCATATAAGCCAGCAATTCCACTCCTGGGTATATACACCCAAGAGAAATGAAAATATGTTTTTTTGTTTTGTTTTTTTTTTTTAAAGATTTTATTTATTTTTATTTGACACAGAGAGAGAGATAGTGAGAGAGAGAGCACAAGCAGGGGGAGCGGCAGGCAGAGGCAGAGGGAGAAGCAGGCTGCCTGCTGAGC
>NW_028039606.1:0-9757 GCF_054177405.1 Leptonychotes weddellii | reverse complement strand
AGTCTCTCATGGTTCATCTCCCCCTCCGATTCCCCCTCTTCATTTTTCCCTTCCTACTATCTTATTTTTTTTTTAAACATATATTTGTTTCAGAGGTACAGGTCTGTGATTCATCAGTCTTACACAATTCACAGCGCTCACCCTAGCACATACCCTCCCCAATGTCCATCACCCAGCCACCCCATCCCTCCTACCCCCCACCACTCCAGCAACCCTCAGTTTGTTTCCTGAGATTAAGAATTCCTCATATCAGTGAGATCATATGATACATGTCTTTCTCTGATTGACTTATTTCATTTAGCATAATACCCTCTAGTTCCATCCACATCGTTGCAAATGGCAAGATTTCATTCCTTTTGATGGCTGCATAATATTCCATTGTACATATATACCACATCTTCTTCATCCATTCATCTGTCTATGGACATCTTGGCTGTTTCCATAGTTTGGCTATTGTGGACATTGCTGCTATAAACATTGGGGTGCACGTACCCCTTCGGATCACTACATTTGTATCTTTGGGGTAAATAACCAGTAGTGCATTAATTGGCATCTCGTCTCTTAGTTTAGACATGTGCCCCATGTGCTTTAACTTTTTAAAGATATTTTAATTAAAAAAAAATTAAACCTGTATTAGCTTGGACTGCCATAACAAAATACCATGGAATGGGTGGCTTAAACAACAGAGATTTATATTGTTTTAGGTCTGGAGGCTAGAAATTTGAGATCTGGGTACCAACATGGTCAGGTTCCGGTGAGGACCATCTTCCTGGTTTGCCGATGGCTGCATCCTTGCTGTGTCCTCACACGGCAGAGTGCGCGTGTGCTGGTGTCTTCTTCTTTTCTTATAAGGGCACTAATCTCAGCAGTTGAACCCCACATTACCTCATCTAAACCCAATTATCTCCTGACGGCCCCATCTCCAAATACTATCACATTGGAGTTAGGGCTTCAACATACAAATTTTGGGGGGTATACAGTTCAGTTTACAGCATGTACCAAATAAGCTTCATTATTTTCCAGTGAAATAATAAATTTGTATGTTCAGGACTAGAGTATTTTTCATAGTGTGAAATTATTGTGACTGCACAGAAAAATTTATTAACTTTTTTAAGATACTCTGAATGCTTATAAGTACAGAGGCTAAATTGGGCAGCACTGGGGTATTGTTTCATCTATTTCATTTGTTTATTGTGTAGCTGTTTAGGGACACACATGAATAGATCATTTTTTATGGGCAAAACTAACTGATTTCTAAATGTCTTCATCAGTTTCTTCCCCTAAATAAACCATGAATCCACCTATAATGCCTAGACTTATACACGATGTGCTGCCATTATAGCTACTCAGAAAGAATCTATAGTGTAGGTCAAAGCTAGTTGTCTAGAGAGACTGGACTCTCCTAATAGTAAGGGGGTTTTGTTTGTTTGTTTGCTTGTTTTTGTTGTCTGACTGCTGCCCACTATTTTGCCAGGTAGCCCAAGGTCAGCATGCCTTCCTGGTGTTCATGGACTGTGCTGACTTTGCAGGAATGTCTCAGGGGGATCCTGCCTTAAAGAAGAGATGCCATACCGTAGCGTTTCACTGTCTGTAAAGACAGCAAGAGTGGCCTCTGTCTTGTTCTTTTAGGCAGCTTAAAACAAACTTAGCCAGCTCAAAAACAGAAATGGAATTGAGAAAGCCATCAACTCAGAGCCTCCTTGCACGGCCCTGCCGAGAATGAAGCTAATGATGTAAATAAGCACTTCCTAGAAAGGTTAAGAAGGAAAGCATCCACCACCGCACAGCTCCTCCCATTCCTCGTCCTTGAAACAGGATTGTTAGCATCTGATAGGAACTAGAGGAGGAGGAGGGCTATGCCCTATGTCCGTGTTAGAAACACTGGTCTCAGTGTTTCTCACTAAGAAACACCAGGGGGTTGTCTAAGCCACCAAGGCTGTAAGGGGCACAGCATTATTGTAGCTGCACTAAAATTTAATGTAATTCTTACTTTACCACTCATGGTGACCTAAGAAGGTGGTATGGCAGAGAAGCTCTAAATAGAGGGGCTTGGTCACAGCTCACTGAAAGGCCAGATATGCTGTTTTCATGGTGGAATAGGGAAGAAGAAACTGGTAAATATTTTTAAATGTCATATGTTTACATATGAATTTTTTCATTTCTGTATTTTTAGGATTCTTCTCTTGTGAGAAGTACTATAAAAAACAAGCCCTTAATATAAAGTGTTTATAACAAAAATTATACATATACTCAGCAATTTAAAATTAACAGTGTTCCTTAGAAGGAAGTGTGACTCCAGTGGTCTAGGGGCCAAGTGTTCTGCCATTAGAGGTGGGAATTTCTTCTCAAAATGAAGTTAAAGGTGTGCTCTTGCCTTTGTGACCAAGTGGAGGGTTGAGAGGGCTCTAGGGCTACTGTAATCCAAGTGGGTGGGGCTGAGACTGCCCACAGAGGTGGCTGGGGTGGGGCTAGGGAGTGTCACTGTGACATAAATTTGAGAAAGTAAATTTTAGGTGAAGAATGAAGTCATAATCTCGTAACTAAGAAGAGATTGATGAATAAAGTCGGTAACAGTGTATTAATTTAGAGTAGAAAGCACACCTCATTCTGGAATCCCTCTGCATGTGTACTGAAACCTTTTCGGCAGGCAAAGAATGAAAAAAGAAAATGGTCTTTTCTATAAAGTAATACATCAAACTATGTGGCCCGGAGATGTTTCTTTATCTAATAACTTGGAAATGTCTGTAATCAGAGCTCCTGTACCATACCCAAAGACATCTATAACTTTCTCCTTCTCCAACTTTGAGTTTTCCTATCTTTATGGGTGGTCAGAACTTTGCCATTGCAGCATCTCCTGCCTCCTCATACCCATGGCAAGTTAAAATTCCCAGGACTCAGACTTGTATTACAAAGGGTGCAATTGAGATGTGCAGCTCCCCTGCAGATGGAGTGAGGAGCACCATGATGTTGGGGACAGAAAATCTGGGGGCCGGACCTAGGGCTCCTGTTCCCTCACGGGCTGACCTTGAGTACGTTTTTCTGGCTTCAGTGGCTCAGGCTGCCAAATAAGGTCCCTTTCACCTTTGACATATAAATTAGGTCTAGCACTTGACTTTATTTTAGTAATTCTAGAAAGAAAATGCTTAGGCTGAGGGGATGAATCTGTGTTCTTGTTGAAGGTAAGAGGTGTTTTTTTTTTTTTTGTCGTTTTCTTGATAAAAATCTTGATTTTAAATCTGTTAGTCTTGATTTGTGTTCTTTTCTCTTCCTTTGGCTAGCTGGGGAGCAAGTGCCTTTGACATGGTCCCAAGAATGTATTCTTTTCATCCTTAGAGCAAGGAGTACCAAAATGGAGCACTCTTATCCCCTCCCCAAATGCCTGGTAAAGGGAGGCCATGAAAAATATTTGTTAATTAAGTTAATTCAGTTATTATAAGTTGAATTGATTTCTAATTTAGGCATAGCATGGGAAACTATAATATATGCCAGTTGACCATTATCCAAATTTCCATGGAAATAGCATTCTTATGACACAGTATGTTCTTGGACTGTTTTTGAAATATCCAGTTGCTTTGTGTGATATTGAACCTAAAAAAGAAATCCTTCTAACACAATGTTTTTCAAGCATGTACTCAGGTGCTCAGGAGGTAGACTTAATTTGAAAAAACTCACTGAAATGACTGTAGGTGCAGTAACCCTGGGCTTTCCCTCAAACCTCTTTAATTGAAACTCGTAATGTTATTGGGTTGTTCTGTCCAAAGTCAAACTGGAAGAGACTGCAAAAAAGTTTTGTGGTTTTACTTTTTTCCTCCATGAGATCGAGATTTAACTTTTTGAGGAACCTCCATAATGTGGAGAAAGGGGAATCCTTTCACACTGTTGGTGGGAATGCAAGCTGGTACAGCCACTTTGGAAAACAGTGTGGAGGTTCCTCAAAAAGTTGAAAATAGAGCTACCCTATGACCCAGCAATTACACTACTGGGTGTTTACCCCCAAAATACAGATGTAGTGAAAAGAAGGGGCACATGCACCCCAATGTTCAAAGCCGCAATGTCCACAACAGCCAAACTGTGGAAGGAGCCAAGATGCCCTTCAACAGACAAATGGATAAAGAAGATGTGGTCCATATATACAATGGAATATTATTACTCAGCCATCAGAAAGGATTAATACCCACCATTTGCATCGACATGGATGGAACAGGAGGGGGTTATGCTAAGTGAAATAAGTCAAGCAGAGAAAGACAATTATCATATGGTTTCACTTATATGTGGAGCATAAGGAATAACATGGAGGACATTGGAGAAGGAAGGGAAAAATGAAGGGTGGTGGGCTCAGGGGGGGAGAAGAACCATGAGAGACTATGGACCCTGGGGAAACAAACTGAGGGTTTCAGAGAGGAGAGGGATAGGGTGATGGGTTAACCCAGTGATGGGATTAAGGAGGTCACGTATTGCAATGAGCACTGGGTGTTATACGCAAACAATAAATCATGGAACACTACGTCAAAAACTAATGATGTACTGTATGTTAACTAACATAACATAATTTAAAAAAAAAAGACCGAGATTTATATATGTCAGGAGACACAGAGGTAATTATATTCTTCTCTTGAATGATCAAATAAAGTTCTTGTCCAAGAGATAAACCATATTTCAGTAGTACCAGATTTACTCAAATGCATTGCTGTTAAGAGTACAAAAATATTTCAGATGAAATAATATATAGTTGTGTATTTCTTTTTTTTTTTTTTAAAGATTTTATTTATTTATTCATGAGAGACAGAGAGAGAGAGAGAGAAGCAGAGGGAGAAGCAGGCTCCCAAGGAGCAGGGAGCCCGATGCGATGCGAGACTCGATCCCAGGACTCTGGGATCATGACCTGAGCCAAAGGCAGACGCTTAACCGTCTGAGCCACCCAGGCGCCCTATAGTTGTGTATTTCTAATAGGCCTAATAAAAGTGCAGAGGCCATGACTCCATGGCATACTTGGTGAAAGTAACAGTGTTGCCGTGTTTATAACATTTGTGTTCATCTGTGCAAACTCATGCACACCACTCCAGAAATGACTTTGATGGCGCAGTCACTGCAGTCTGCAGCAGTTAAAACACAGCATCAAACAAGATGGAAATGACAGGCTTGTTAAATAGAATATCCTTCCAGAATTTAGTAATCCCAAAGTGACCTTGCCCATCACTGATGTCCTCTGAGACAGGTGCAGGCTTGTCTTACTCATTTTGCCCTGGTGACCTTGTGGTTATTGGTTTCCTCCATTAAAATGGAAAGAATTATATTTGATGGAAGAAACATTTACTTGGCACCTTAGGTGAAATAAATACATAAACTGAAGTTAGCATCCTTCTTTGGTGAATCCCTGGATCAGTGATTTGCAACCTTTCAGTGTAATCCTTTCTCACCATTCTAGAAATTTGGTGATACAAAATTATGTATTCCCAGTTGGTCATTTTTCTTTTGACTTGCTTATGGATTTTTTTTTATCATGTAGATTTTTAAAGTCTTTCCCCCCAGTTTTACTGAGAAATAATTGACCTACATCACTGTAAGTTGAAGGCATATAGTGTGATGGCTTGCATTTTACACTGTGGGATGACTGCCACAGTAAGTTCAGCTAACTATCTTCTCATATAGGTAGATATAATAAAAGGAAAAGAATGAGGAAAAGAATAAAGGGGAAAAATTTTTCTCCTTGTCATGAGAACTTTCAGGATTTACCCTCTTAACAACTTTCTTATACATCACAAAGCGGTGTTAGCTGTAGTCATCATGCTGTATATTACATCCCTGGTACTTTATCTTAAAACTGGAAATTTGCCTTCCTACCAGTTTCCTCCAATCAACCTCCCTCTCCCGCCCCATCTCTAGTAACCACAAGTCTCATCTCTTTTTATATGGGTTTGGTTTTTTGTTTTTCTTTTTAGATTTCACATTAAAGTGAGAGCATACAGGTTTTGGCTTTCTCTTACCCACTTAGCATAAGGCCTTCAAGGTCCATCCATATTATCACAAATGGCAGGATGTCTTTGTGGGTTTTTTTTTTTTATGGCTTAATAATGTTCCATTTTATGTATATAGCACAACTTCTTTATCCATTCATCCATCAGTGGTCACTTGGGTTCTTTCCATGTGGTAGCTATTGTAAGTAATACTGATAGGAATATGGGGGTGCAGATATATTTTCAGGTTAGTATTTTTGTTACCTGTGAATACATTCATCAAAGTGGAATTGCTGGATCATATGGTACTTGTATTTTAGAGCATCTTCCATACTCTTTTCCATTGTGACTGTACCAATCTACAATCCCACCAACAGTGCACAAGGATGGCCTTTGTTCCAGATCCACACCAGCATTTGTGTTATCCCTTGTCTTCTTGATGATGACCATTCTAACAGGTGTGAGGTGATACCTCATCATGGTTTTAATTTGCATTTCCCTAATGACTAGTGATGTTAAGCATCATTTCATGTACCTGTTTATCTTCTTTGGATTTGGAGAAATGTCTATTTAGGTCCTTTACTCATTTCTTAATTGGGTTATGTGTTTTTTACTATTGAGTCGTATGATTTCCTTATATGTTTTGGGTATTAACCCCTTTCACATACACGGTTTGCAAATATTTTTTCTCATTCCATAGGATGTCTTTTCATTTTGTTGATGGTTTCTCCTGCTGTGTGGAAGCTTTTTAGTTTGATGTAGTTCCACTTTTATTTTGTTGCTTGTGCTTTAGGTATTGTATCTAAAAAATCATCAAGACCTATGATAAGGAGCTTTGTCTCTCTTTTCTTCTATGAGTTTTATGGTTTCAGGTCTTACACTTAAGTCTTTAATCCATTTTGAGTTAATTTTTTGGTGTAAGATATGGGTCCAATTTCATTCTTTAACAGGTGAATATCCAATGATCCTAGCACCATTTATTGAAGAGACTGTCTTTTCTCCATTGAGTATTTTTGGCTCCTTTGTCAAATATTATTTGAGTGACTATGCTTGGGTTTCTTTCTGGGCTCTTGATTCTGTTCCATTTGGTCTATTTGTCTGTTTTTATACTGTTTTAGTGACTATAACTTTATAGTATAGCTTGAAATCAGGAGTGTGAGGCCTCCTGCTTTGTTTTTCTTTCTCAGAATTTCTTTGGCTATTTGGGGGATGGTCTTTTGTGGTTCCATACAAATTTTAGTTTCTTTTTTTTTTTTTTTTAACTTTTGTAAAAACTACCATTGGACTCATGATAGAGATTGCACTAAGTCTATAGATTGCTTTTGGTAGCATTGATATTTTAACGATATTCTTCCAACCCATGAACAGGGGATACCTTTCCATTTATTCATGTTTTATTTGATTTTTTTCATCAGTATCTTAGAGTTTTCAGCATTGAAATCCTTCACCTCCTTAGTTAAATTCATTACTAAGTATTTATTGTTTTTGATGCTATTGTAAATGGATTTATTTTTTTTTTCAGAAATTTTGTTGTTAGTATATAGAAATGCTAGTGGTTTTGTTTACTTTGTATCCTGCAACTTTACTGAATTCATTTATTAGATCTAACAGATATTTGGTTCAGTCTTTAGGATTTACTAAAATAAAATTGTGCTGTCTACAAATAGAGACATTTTTACTCTTCTTTCCCAATTCTGATACCTTTTATTTCTTTTTCTTCTCTTCTTCTCCCCCCCCCCCCCCCCCGATGCTCTAGCTAGGACTTCTAGTACTCTGTTGAATAGGAGTAGTGAGAGTCCATACCTTTGTCTTGTTTCCGAACTTAGAGTAAAAGCTTTCATCCTTTTCACCATTGAATATGATGTTAGCTGAGGGCTTGTCATATATGGCCTTTATTATGTTGAAATATGTTCCTTCTGTGCCTAATTGGTTAAGAGTTTTTGTCATGAATGGATGTTGACCATGTAGATTTTAAATTTTTTTCATGAACTACATTTATTTATCACTATTATCCTTTATGTATGTATCAATTTTTTCCTTAATGTCTCCAGATTTCAAATAAGAGAAAGTCTTCCCCATTCCAAGTTAATAAAGAAATCCCCTTTTGTGTTCTTCTAGTTTTTTTTATTTCATTTTTAAAAATTTAAATATTCTTTGAAATTCACCTGGTGTACATTATGAGGCATAAATCCAAATTAATTTTACTAAAAATGTCTCTCCAGTTTTTAGAGTTTTTTGAGTTGTCTTTTCCTCAATGATTTCAGATACCATGTTTATCCTACACCAAGTTCTGTATGCAGTAGGGCCTATTTCTAGATTTCCGTTTGCATTCCATTGATTCATCTATTATTGTGTCAAGATTACACTTTTAATTGCAGCTTTACGTTAATTTATAGTAAGTATTAGGACTATATCCCCTCATTTCTGCTTTTTTTTTTTTTTTTTTTTTTTAGGTAACTTCTACCCCAAATGTAGGGCTTGAACTCACGACCCCAAGATCAGGAGTTGCATGCTCTACTGACTGAGCCAGCCAGGCACCCCCACATTTCTACTCTTTTTTTGGGCAATTTCCTTCAAATTGTTGTTGTTTTTTTTTTTTTAATTTTTTAAAGATTTTTATTTATTTATTTGACAGAGAGAGAGACAGCGAGAGAGGGAACACAAGCAGGGGGAGTGGGAGAGGGAGAAGCAGGCCTCCCGCCGAGCAGGGAGCCTGATGTGGGGCTCGATCCCAGGACTCTGAGATCATGACCTGAGCCGAAGGCAGTCGCCCAACCAACTGAGCCACCCAGGCGCCCCCAAATTGTTGTTATTGTTTTTTAATGTACTTTAGAATTTGTCTCTCTCTGACCCTTCCTCAATTTTTGGACTTGTTTATTTTAATTATAATAACTTTTAAAATTTTCTTAGGAAGAACTGATCACTTTGAGTTTGATACTTCCTATCTAAGAACTTGTTATGCCATTTCTTTTCTACACGTCTTTGTGTATTTGTAAATCTTAAATATTTCTAAAGTTATTTTTCTTAGATATTTCATCCTTTACTTACATCCTTTCTTCCTTCATTTCCTCTTCTAATTTGCTGTGTTTGTTCACCTGAAATTTACTGATATCTCTCTAGTAATTCTATGTCATGTTACTTTATTAATTTTTCTTGTTTATAGTACTTTTTCAGTTGAATATCTCAGGTTTCCCACAATAACAAATGGTGATATTTTTATTTCCTTCTCTACATTTCTGTATCTCTACTTATTTTCTCTTATTAATTGTATTGTCTAACATCAAGTACTGTTAAGTAATAGTGGTGACAAGTGAATGTGAATGTCCTTCTTTGTTCCTTACTTGAGTGGGAATACCTCTCCTGTTGCCCAGGAAGCACAGTGGTCACTTTGGGGCCAAGGTATATTTTATCAAGTTAAGAAGATACCCATTTATTTCTGCTTTATTAAATTCATTTTAAAAATTTTTTATTATGTTAATCACCATACATTACATCATTAGTTTTTGATGTAGTGTTCCATGATTCATTGTTTGTGTATAACACCCAGTGCTCCATGCAGAATGTGCCCTCTTTAATACCCATCACCAGGCTAACCCATCCTCCCACCCCCCCTCTTCTAGAACCCTCAGTTTGTTTTTCAGAGTCCATCGTCTCTCATGGTTCATCTCCCCCTCCGATTCCCCCCCTTCATTCTTCCCCTCCTGCTATCTTCTTCTTTTTTTTAACATATGATGTATTATTTGTTTCAGAGGTACAGGTCTATGATTCAACAGTCTTACACAATTCACAGTGCTCACCATAGC
>NW_028039605.1:0-14982 GCF_054177405.1 Leptonychotes weddellii | reverse complement strand
GGGGGTGGGGATGACAGGCTTAGAAATGCCCCTGCTCTATAGATCATAGTACAGGGAGAAGGATCCCAAGCAGAGCACAACAGTCCATACAGAGTTGAAGAGACAAAGACTGAATGAAGTTCAATGAGGCCAACCAAATGGTAAAGCAAATGCTGATGGAACTTGCAGAGAAAGAAATTTAAAAATCTGCAGGGGGTCCAAATGCATTGGTTGCTGAAAACTATGAGTGCTAAGTCTTGAATATGTAGAGGGAAACTTCATGAGGCCAAACAAAGAATGACCAGGAAGCAGTGGATTCAAGAATTTTCAGGGTTCACATGGTACTGAGAATTCCAAATAGCCAGAATGGAGTCTTCAATGAACACCTGCAGAATTCAGTAAACACTGCAAAAAGGTCTGCTCAGCAGAAGACAAAAACTAGCCCTAGAGTAAGTGTACTCTAGACCCACCCTAAACAAAGCCCTAGGCTGATATACAAGTACCTTCACTGTCTGCTATTAACAAAGTCCAACACTCTTTAAAGACAGATAAGTCATATAAAACAATGTAAAATTCATAAATACCCAGCATCCAATAAAATATTATTATATAAGCTAAGAAGCAAGAAAACATGATCCATAACCAGGAGAAATAAGAGAAATGATTAAATAATGAGGTCAAAATATCAAGACAACTAAATGCTCAAGAGTTTAAGGAAAATATAAACATGTGACAAGAGAAACAGAACATATAAAAAAGAACCAAATAGTGCTTCTAGAGGTGAAAAATATATACAATGAAAATGTCATCAGATTAAAGGTATCGACACCATAGAAGAAAAAATCAGTGAAATGGAAGACATAGCAATAGAAACTACCCAAACTGAAGTATAGAGAAAAAAGATAGAAAAAATAAATTAGCAGAGTCCCCATGCATCTGCTGCTAAAAATTGCTGAGTACTAAGTCTTAAATATGTAAGGTGAAACTTCATGAGGCCAAACAATGACCCTTCTGAACAAAAGAAAAATTCTAAAAGCATCACAAATCTAAATGAAAAAGGTAAAACAATAAAGCTTCCCAATAAAACATTTTAAAATATCTTCATTATACATTAGGTTAACAAGCTCCCTTATCCCTTCAACAGGAAAGTTTAAATGTTTAAAATACTTTTAATAAAAGGTAACTCAGGGGCATCTGGGTGCCTCAGTTGGTTAAGCGTTTGCCTTCGGCTCGGGTCATGATCCCAGGGTCCTGGAATTAAGCCCCGCATTGGGCTCCCTGCTCAGTGGGGAAGTCAGCCTCTGCCTCTCCACCTGCTCAATCTCTCTCTCAAATAAATAAATAAAATCTTTAAAAAAAAAAAAAAAAAAGGCTAGCCAGAGAAGACATATGCAATGCCCAACAAAGATCCTATATCTATATATATAATATAAAGAACTCCTATAAGTCAGTATCAAAAAGCTCATTAAAAAAATGGGCAAGGAGGAGTGCCTGGGTGGCTCAGTTGGTCAAGCATCTAACTCCTGATTTCAGCTCAGGTCATGATCTCAAGGTCCTGGGATCAAGCCCCCAAATCGGGCTCTCTGCTCAGCAGGGAGTCTGCTTCTCCCTCTCCCTCTGTGCACTTTCTCTTGCAAATAATAAAATCTTTAAAAAAGAATAATAATAATTGGGGAAGGGTCTTGAAAAAATGAACCCGAAAGAGGTTATACTAACAGCCCATAAACACATTAGAGGTGCTTAATTACATCAAAATAAACAAAAATAAAAACGTATCTTCACCAAAAGACAAGAAAAATGTGAACATTAAAAGCTGAGATTACAAAAAAATACATGAAAGCAACAAAAAATACCTAAAATTAATAACCTACCTGAACTAATAGTTCAGTAGTAGGTCAGCAAAAACTTAGTATCTTTTAATTTACTTTGGATTAAAAATTTATACCTAAGGCTTAAATTTACCAAAGCCAATACAATAAATATGGTACAAAAGGAGTGTAGGTCTTCTCTGCTCAAGTAAACAAACCACATAAAGTGTGATCACTATGTCATAATCCTAGCATTATATTTGTAGGTAATTTTTACATACCAGTAACATTATGAATGGAAAAATTTACTTCAAGGAATTAGTCAAACAGTGAACAGCTACCTATCAATCAAATAGCTCTGGTTTTAAAAACTGACTTCAGACAATAAACTAGTTATGTAGTCTTAAGTACTTTGCTGAGTATCAGAAAGAGTCCTTAAATCCTGGAGATCACTTGCCAGGAAAAAACATGTAAAACAGTACTAACAGCTAATACTTATTGAGCATTTACTGAATGCCAGGTACTGTGCTAAATACTTTACAGGGAAAACTCATTTAATCTCACAATGGTATGAAGTAAGCACTCTTTTTATCCTCATTTTGATGAGATACTTGAGATCCAGGGAGATTATAAAATTTGGCCAACGTCACACGGCTACTAGGTGATGGAAAAAAAAGATTTAAACCAGACAATCTGGATTCAGAGCCATTACAGCTAGCCATTACAACTACCTTTCTACTACAGTTGAGTAGTGTAGCACAGGAAAAAAAAAAAATAGGAAGAAAAAAGTTTTTTAAAAAAGAAAACCTCTAACACAAGAGATATAATGCCACTGTAGAAAGCAGAAAGAAAGAGAGGGAGAGAGAGAGGGAGGGAGGGAGTAAGGGGAAGGGGAAGGGAAGGAAGGAAGGAAGGAAGGAAATTAAGCTATATCCCATTACAGAGGCAACTGCTATTAACATTCTGATTTTTTAATAAGGTTTTAATCCAAAAACTACAGAAGTCTACTGTCCCATAGTATAAATGTGAACCTGTATAAATATAATTAACAAGCATATAAAAATCATAGATGTTGATATTCTTACTTGACATGCACAATGTGACTTTATTTTGTATAGTTGAACTTAAAATACTCAGGATTCCAGTTGTTTTTTTCTTGGTCTTACTGGAAATACCTTACACTGTTTACAGCACCACATTTTTCAAAGGGATTGCACACTAACATCTCATTTAATCTTCATGATACTCCTGTAAACTAAGAATAAAAGGTTCAATCCTTATTGCACAAGATTAAGAAAACAAGCAATTACCTAGTTACTGGCAAAATTTAGACTACATCCTAGGCCCTCTGAAGCTCAGATGAGAGTTCTTTCCATCATATATATAAATTTTATTAATTTTATTATCATAAATGTTATTAAAGGCTACAGTTTTTGTTGCGGGGGGAGGCACCTGGGTAGCTCAGTCGGTTAAATGTCTGACTCTTGATTTCAGCTCAGGTCATGATCTCAAGGTCCTGACAGGATCTAGCCCCACACTGGGCTCTGCGCTGGACGTGGAGCCTGCTTAAGATTCCCTCTCTCCTTCTTTCCCCCACCCCCAACCCCCACTCACACTCCCTTTAAAAAAAAAAAAAAAAAGCCTATCGTTTTGGGGTGCCTGCTGGCTCCATCAGTAGAGCATTCGACTCTCTCAATCTTAGGGTCGTGAGTTCAAGTGCCACATTGGGAATGGAGCCTACTTAAAAAATAAAAATTTAAAAAGCTGGGGCGCCTGGGTGGGGCCTGGGATCGAGCCCTGCACCAGGCTCCCTGCTCAGCAGGGTGATCTGCTTCTCCCTCTGCCTCTCCTGCTCCCCCTGCTTGTGCTCACTTTCTGTCAAATAAATAAATAAAATCTTTTAAAAAAAATTAAAAAGCCTATAATCTTTTAACAGATCTTCTAATCAAATTCAAACATTATCTCACCTCGTTTTTATTTTTTAAAGATGTATTTATTTTAGAGAGAAGTGCATGGGGGGTTGGGGGGGAGAGGCAGAGGAAGAGGGAAAATCTCAAACAGACTCCCCTCTTGAGCACAGAGCCCAACTTGGGGCTTGGTCTCAGGACCCTGAGATCATGACCTGAACTGAAACCAACAGTCAGAGGCTTAACCGACTAAGCCACCCAGGAGCCCCTCACCTTGTTTCTTTTCTTACTTATTATTTTAGTCAAATAAATGGGCAATAAAAGTGCCAAAAGGTGAGAAAAATGAACACACACAGAATAATTAACTAATTGGATAATTCCCCCACATAATTGAGTTTACCAAATGAAAATTAAAAAACAAACGCCACTTTCTTTAAATGTGATAATAGTATACTACCTAGCTTTTTATTTTATCACACATTTCAGACCAATAATTAAGTTTCAATTCCTAATGATTATGTTCTCAATTAATAAAATCTGGCAGTCTTCCATATTAAAATTACACTTGTCGTCATTAAACCAATTATCTCCTGTCAATGTGACCTGTAAAACTAATTCAAAATGACATACTCCTCCAAAAAACTGCAAAGAATTCATTTCTTCACACTCAAGAATCAGTATGTATTTAAGGAAATGGATCCCAATCTTTTTCTCCTAAAAGCACTACTTCTACAACAGGTCACTCATTACAAATGAGAGTAGTATTCCTAGTTTAACAGAAAAAATAACAAATATAAAATATATAAAAATTCCTTTTTTGAACCATTCAAAAAGATGTACAAAATGAAAAAAAATAGATTTGCTTATTTTTCAAATCCCATGTAACACTAACACTAAAGTTAATTCTACAGAACTATATAAAACGAAGGCATCATGACAAGATTCTTAATGCCTTAACCAATCCCATAGGCTGAAAGTAAATTTTTAAGGAACTTTTACTTAGGAAAACATGCAAAAATATTACATACAGTATACTTTGAAAAAAAGTTTCATATTCAATTCATTTAAAACAGGTTTTATAAAACGTCATGATAGACATTAAGCTCTCTACAGCGGAATCATCCAATTAAATAAAACTACAAGTCTACAGGGGTGCCTGGGTGGCTCAGTCAGTTCAGCATGTGACTCTTGATCTCAGCTCAGGTCTTGATCCCAGGGTTGTAAGTTCAAGCCCAGCATGGAGACTGTTTTAAAAAAAAAAAAAAAATAGAAGTCTACAATCCTATCTCTAAAACTCTTGTACTTGGGAGTTCTTGAAATTTCAGAACTATAAGGGTTTCCCTTGGTATGGAATGAATGCCACAGTGCTCTATATGTTCTCTTGTCTATAACATGGGTATATGTTAATTCAAAATTAAACATAACAGTTTCAAAAATACTAGAACGTTGTAGACTGTTATCTTCCAGTAGGAGTTAAATTTTAAAATACTAACACTATGCTCTAGAAAGGGTAAAGCATGGGTCACTGCGGTGGCACAGCTGATTAAGCCTCTGACTCTTGGTTTTGACTCAGATGGTGGTCTCAGGGTTGTGGGATAGAGCCCCATGTTGGGCTCCACACTGAGCGTGGAGTCTGCTTGATATTCTCGCTCCCTCTCCCTCTGCCCTTCCCGCTTGTGCTCTCTAAAAATAAATAGATCTTAAAAAAAAAAAAAGTAAAGAAAAATAGGATATAATTAGAATAGAATAAATTGTCCTAATAGATAAAAAACCCCACTGTGCTAAATACACTCTGAGACTCCTGCTTCCAAATGTATAGGAATAACTGACACAAATAAACTTCTGGGGAAAAAAAGATGAAACTTCTGCCAAGCATAAAACTAGTTAAGTAAATATGAAATAATTATTTTCAGATGTTGGGTGAGAGCCAACACAAGACTGTGATCTCAGAAGGGAATCAAGGTAAATCCCAAGAAAATCCTTTTTTCTGCCTAGAGGCAATTTACAGACTATAGAATGGGGGGCGGGGGGCGTGGACAGAAGATGGCAGTCTCACTGATCTAAGCAGATAATCTGAGTTAGAAAGTGCTCCAGTAGCTAGAGTTTATGGGGCAGGGTATCAGAGAAAACTGTACAAAGATGAAGGTTTGGAAATCTGCCCAGGAATCTTTAGTCAAACATATTTTTTTTAAGATTTTATTTATTTGAGAGCCAGGAAGAGAGAGCCGCCACATGTGTGGGCAAGCAGAGGAGAGAGAGGCAGAAAATCTCAAGTGACTCTGCACTGAGCGTGGAGTCTACATGGGGCTCAATCTCACAACCCTGAGATCATGACCTGAGTCAAAATCAGGAGTTGGATGCTTAGCTGACTGAGCCACTCAGGCACCCCTGAATCTTTTGTCAAATATTAAGTTGAGCGGGTTCACTGAAAGATTCTACAGAAGCTAGGCAAAAACAACTATCAACTAGCATGAGCAGAACAACTACTGGTGCTCATTCATACATGGATGGGAGGAGACATCTGAGTTCCCAACACCCAGTTAGAGACTTCATTGAATACTCCAAGATTCAGGAGAGACCCAGAAAGCCAACACTTTAGGAATAAGGCTAATCTAGACCCACTTTTATTAAAGCCTTAAAACAAGCCCTGGAGAGAAGCTGATGCACAAGCAAATTAACAGTCTGTCAAAACAAAACTCTATTAAGAAAGCCAATGGGATCCAGACATTCAATGGCCTAGTGTCTATATTATCCAATATTATGAAAAACCAAAAATTATTAGAAAGGTGAAAAAGCAAAAATTGTGACCCATGACGTATAGGGAAAAAAAAATCAACAGAAATTCAAAAATGATGATGATGGAAGTAGCAAAGACTTTAGAACAGTTAACTATTACATAATATTAAAGGACTGAAAGGAAAACATGGACCCAATCAGAAAACAAACAGAAAATCTCAAAAGAAAAATGGAAACTTGGTGGTGAGGGGGAGGCACCTGGCTAGCCTCAGTCAACAGAGCATGTAACTCGATCTTAGGGTCATGAGTTCAAGGCCCAAAAGGGGTGCGGAGAGAAAGAAAGGAAAAGAAAAGAAAGAAGGAAGGAAGGAAAAAAGAAAGAAAGAAAGAAAGAGGGGCGCCTGGATGGCTCAGTCGTTGGGCGTCTGCCTTCGGCTCGGGTCGTGATCCCAGGGTTCTGGGATCAAGCCCCGGGGTTCTGGGATCGAGCCCCGCGTCAGGCTCCCTGCTCGGCGGGAAGCTTGCTTCTCCCTCTCCTACTCCCCCTGCTTGTGTTCCCTCTCTCGCTATGTCTCTCTCTGTCAAATAAATAAATAAAATCTTAAAAAAAAGAAAGAAAGAAAGAAAAAAAGAAAGAAAAACAGGGGTGCCTGGCTCAGCCTGTGGAACATGTAACTTTTGATCTTGGGGTTGAAGGGTCAAGCCCCATGTTGGGTATAGAGATTATCTAAAAATAAATTTTTGAAAGTATGTATTTAAAACACAGGAAAGGGCGCCTGGGTGGCTCAGTTGGTTAAGCGACTGCCTTCGGCTCAGGTCATGATCCTGGAGTCCCTGGATCGAGTCCCACATCGGGCTCCCTGCTCGGCAGGGAGTCTGCTTCTCCCTCTCCCACTCCCCATTTGTGTTCCCTCTCTCGCTGTGTCTTTCTCTGTCAAATAAATAAATAAAATCTTTAAAAAAAAAAATAAAAAAAAAGATATTGTATTAAAAAAAAAAAAAAAAAAACACAGGAAAAACGGAAACTTAAAAATATGAACCTTGTAGAATAAAAAATACCAAAAAGTGAAAAGTTAATCATATAGATTTAAAATATAGACACTGCAGTGAATTTGAAGCCAGTGCAGTGAATATAAAACCAATGAGACAACTTAAAGTGGCTGCAATGAACGTGAAAACGTATCAGAAATGATCCAAAATGGAAGCCACAAAAGGAAAATGAAGAGGGTAGCAGGGAAAGAAAACAGAGAAACTCAATGACCTGTGGAACAATAACAAGTAGTCTAATAGTGGAACACATAAATGTAACAGGAGCATCAAAAGGAAATAAAGACTGAAGTGGGATAAATACAAAAAACTGCAAATGTGGGGAGCCTGGGTGGCTCGGTCAGTTAAGTGTCTGCCTTCAGCTTAGGTCATGATCTCAGGGTCCCGGGATTGAGCCCCTCATCAGGCTCCCTGATCAGCGGGGAACCTGCTTCTCCCTCTCCCGCTCCCTCTGCTTGTGTGCTCGCTCACTCGCTGTGTCAAATAAAAAAATAAATCTTAAAAAAAACATGCAAATTTGATAAAAACTCTAAATCCACAGATCCAAGAATCTCAACAAATCCCAAATAGGATAAACTGAAAAAAGATAGGAGGAGAACAGAGGCACATCACAATCCAATTGCTGAAAAGTAACAACAAAAGAGAAAATTAGGGAACTAGTTAGAAAAAAGCCTGTATTATAAAAGAAGGCCTCCAATTATCTCAGCTTCTACCTTAAGAGATTAGAAAAATAAGAGCAAATTAAACTCCCAAGTAAGCAGAAAGGAAACAAAAAAGGTTAAGAGCAAAATCAATGTAATAGAAAAAAGAAAAACTGAGGAAATCACTGAAACCAAAAGCTAGCTCTTTTGAGACCAATGACTTTGATAAGCTCTAGCCAGTTTCAGGCATAATCACAAAAGTGCAGAGTACGGTAAAATAACTAGAACCCCAGCTTTCTAGCCAGAGGATGAAAAAAGAAGACTCAGGGAAACAAAGTACCAAGAATATCAGAGAAGGAGGAACTAGAGAAAGCACCCCACAGTTACTTATGGCTCACCCCTAAACTGCACACGCTTGGATCTGATCCTATTCACAACACTGAAGACTGATAAATGAAGTAACAAATACACTGTCCAGGACTCAGACTAGTTCCTAGGTGGCACATCAACAGGATTTTAAAACTGACTACAAAGATTTTAAAAACTGAATTGATACTAGAACCACAGCCCAAAGAAAAGAGTTGAGACGTGCAGCTTGAACCTAACCAGATTTGCTAAAACAAAATTAACATTCTCCACAGGATCTCAATAAGACCCAGATTCTGATAAGCTGATATTTAAAATGTCCAGGATAAAATCCATAATTATATGGCATGTGAAGAAACAGGAAAAATCTCAACTTGCAAGGAAAAAGACAATTTACAGATGCCAATGTGGAAATGAGAGAGATTTAAGACTTTAAATTAGCTATTATAAAAATACCAGAGGAAGCAATTACTGAACACTTTGTAACACCTTTTTTTGGGAAGATAAGAAAACTCATCATATGGGCTCAATACCAGAATGGAGATAACAGGAAGAATCAGTGTACTGGTAAATCGATAAAATTTATCCAATCTGAAAAACAGAGAAGAGATTTTTAAAAAAATGAACATAGCCTTAGGCACTTGTGCCAGAGGAATCCCAAAAGAGGGGATCCTCCGGGATCCTCCAGCATAGTTCATCAGCACCAATGTCTGAGGTGAGGCACTATGGTACCATGAGATCATAGCAAATGAAATTCATGATGTTAAGTAACAGAACTTCTGTCATAATATTGAAAATTATTCCATTGTTCTTCCTAGAAAAATGATCTCTAATTTGACTAATATGAAGGAGGCTGGGGCACCTGGGTGGCTCAGTTGGTTAAGTGTCTGACTCTCTATTTCAGCTTGGGTCATGATCTCAGGGTTGTGGGATCGAGCCCTGCGTCGGGCTCCATGCTGGGCATGGAGCCTGCCTGGGTTTCTCTCTCTCACCCTCTACATATATAATGAAATGAATATGAAGGCAGTTAAGAAATCTCCAAAACAGGTGGCTGTTTATATAAATAGAACAGAATAGCTGGGGGTGCCTGGGTGGCTCAAGCAGTTGGGCAACTGACTCTTAGTTTTGGATCAGGTCGTGGTCTCATTGTGGGACTGAGCCCCCACCTGGGGCTTGGTGCTCAATGGGGAGTTGTCTTGAAGATGCTCTCCCTCTGCCCCTCCCCCCACTCACACAAGTACTCTCTAAATCTTTAAAAAGTAAATAAATAGAGTAAACAGAATAGCTGGACAAGCTGTGAAAAGCCCAGATAAACTACATAAGGTTATCTATTGCCCAGAAAGAAAGTTCATCATCCTTTTCTGAATTCTTGTTACAGAAAAAAACAGTTCCCTAAGAAGTGGGAACTATGACAGGGCAAATAAAGAAACTAGGCAAAAACTACACACAATTTAGATTTGGCATTAAAATTACATAATTTTATATATATATATATATATATATATATATCCTTCCATTGCTTTCCCTCAGCTAATGCCAGGAAACATTTCATTCTTTGAAACTGATTAAAAAGAATGCAGCTTCAAATCAAGGTAAATGATAAAAGCCGAACTTGGCTTTAAAAGTCAACCATGTTGAAATGATGCCTGGGATTTCTTCAAAACAGTCTACGGGGTAGAGGTCACAGATGAAAAAGAATGAACTAAAGTTGGTAACTGTCAAAATTAGGAGATAGGTTCATTATATTTTATTTTCACATTTGAAAATTTTCACCATTAAAAAGTTAAAAATTTAGGTATGCCAAAATCAAATCAAGTAGCGTTTATTCACTTACCAGAAGCCTGACTGGCACTTAGTGCCAGTGTATTGGAGCTACTTTAGTGGTTCTACTTCCGTAGAGCAGAAAGGTATAGAGAAAGAGCACATAAAGCCTTAGGAGCTAGAGATTAGAGCTGTAGCCATTTAACATTTCAGTTCATCAATAATTAAATAAAAATTAAAATTCTTAAGGGGCACCTGGCTGGCTCAGTCACTTTAGCATCTGACCCCTGGGGCACCTGGGTGACTCAGTCATTAAGCGTCTGCCTTCAGCTCAGGTCATGGTCCCAGGGTCCTGGGACTGAGCCCCGCATCGTGCTCCCTGCTCTGCGGGAAGCCTGCTTCTCCCTCTCCCACTCCCCCTGCTTGTGTTCCTTCTCTGTGTCTCTCTCTGTCAAAAAAAAAAAAAAAAAAAAAAAGCATCTGACCCCTGATTTCAGCTTAGGTCATGTTCTCAGGGTTATGAGATCAAGTCCACATTGGGCTCATGCTGGGCGTGAAGCCTGCTTAAGATTCTTTCTCTCTCCCTCTCCCCTGCCCCTCCCCACTTTTTCCCTTAAAAAAAAAAAATTAAGGGGCGCCTGGGTGGCTCAGTTGGTTAAGTGACTGCCTTCGGCTCAGGTCATGATCCTGGAGTCCTGGGATCGAGTCCCGCATCGGGCTCCCTGCTCAGCGGGGAGTCTGCTTCTCCCTCTGACCCTCCCCCTCTCATGCTCTCTGTCTCCCATTCTCTCTCTCAGATAAATAAATAAAAAATCTTTAAAAAAAAAAAAATTAAAATTCTTCAGTAAAGCTCCTCAGTCACACTACCCATATCTCAGGTGTTCAACAGCCACATGTGAACAGTAGCTAATGTCCTGGAAACTCAGATGTAGAACGCTTCCATCATCATGAAAAATTCTATTGGACAACAATGGTCTAGAGTTCAAATCTTAGCAACCACTTAATAAACAGTGTTGTATCACTGGCCTAACTATAGCCTCAACTATATCATCAACCACCACGGAGGGTTTAGAATGCAAACTGAATATATGAACTGAATGCAAACATATATAAAGAACCTGAATAAGCACTCAATAAAAATGTTTAAATAGGAGCACCTGGCTGGCTCAGTCGGTGGAGCATGTGACTCTTGAGCTCCCGGTTTTGAGTTCCAGCCCCACAACGGGGGTAGAGTTTACTTAAAAAAAAAAAAATTTTTTTTTTAAGTTTAAATAAAGCACTATGTTATCAGTTACAGCTTACAATATTTAGACCTAACCCAGCTTGACTCAATGCAGAGAAATATGAAAGCAGAAACTAAATTATACAATCGAGGGGAACAGAGGGTCTGAGATGATGGAAATGTTCTACATTTTGAAAAGGGCATAGGTTTTCATGGGTATATGCAATTGTCAAAATGAATAGAACCGTACCCTCAAGACAACTAATAAAATAGTACACTCAAGTCCTGTGCATTTTACTGTATATTATACTTTAATTTTTGAATTTTTTTTTTTTTAAAGAAAACATAGAGGGACACCTGGATGGCTCAGCATGGAGCCTGCTTCTCCCTCTGCCTGCCGCTCCCCATTTGTGCTCTCTCTCTGACAAATAAATAAAATCTAAAAAGAAAACATAGAGGGACGCCAGTATGGCACAGTTGGTTAGGCATCCAACTCTTGGTTTCAGCTCAGGTTGTGATCTCAGGGACATGAGATCGAGTCCCAAGTCGGGCTCTGCGCTCAGCCAAGAGTCAGCTTCAGACTCTCCCTCCTTCCCCTTCTGCCTCTCCCTGCTGCACTCTCTCTCTCCAAAATAAATAAATACATCTTTAAAAAACAAAGCCAACATAGGATCTCTACCTCTATCCTCCCTTTCCCAAAATTATTTTAGTTGGAACTTCCATTTGCAGACAGTATGTTGTCCTTTTCATATCATACAATATCCGGCCAACTACAACAACCATGAACACAAATCCTAAGGATGACTTTTCTCCTCTGAGTTTTATACTACTTTTTTTTAACATTTCTCTTACTTCTACAATAAAAAAAAAAAAAAACTAAGATCCACTGAGATAAGACTTAACAAGTCAAAGCTATTTTATAGTCTCTAGTCGGAGAGACCTTAAACATCATCTGGTGAAAGTGGTCACACAGCTCATGTGTGCTGCCAGTTCACTCTGTTACAGATACACTGAGCCAAACTCTTATTTCAGTCTTAACTTCTGTTTATTGATTTTAGCTCTGTAAGAGTTCAGTTTTCTCTTTCAAGCTAACCATCTTTGTTCTTCAACTGTTCCTTGTAAGAAAGTTTTAAGTCCTTTAACAACCTGGGCCACTCTCTGAGGTTGATACAGTATTGTTCCCATACTTGTATAATTTTTCAAAACTAGTAAAATTTCAAAAACAATGGATCATTTAAATGAGGTTGCTAAATTTTATTTTTTCTAAAAAACCATTTTTAAAAAAAATCTGTCATTAATATTTCGCAAAACAAAAGGCTTTTCAGTATTTTAAAAGTAACAAATACACAGTCTCAGAATAAAACAAAGAAAGGTCTGTGGGAATTTTACACCAATATTCTTGTGGCATATCAGCCTCAGGGAGTCACTGGTCTCTATCTCTCTCAGTTTTGGACCTAGAAGTTAAAATTAGATAGGGTCTTACTAGCAGCAAAATTCAATGTGACAATCACCATCTGCTTTCTGGATACTACACCACTGTTAATGCACTGTAAAATGTGTTTTATTTTACTTTTTTTTTTTTAGCATTAAACTGTGTCACTGGAGAAAAAAGTTGAAGATGTCAGATTCTGCTAATATGAATAGAAGTCTGCTAAAGAAATGCTGTTAGCTATGAACTCTAATGCTAGGGATAGGACAAAATTCAGTAAAACTCATAGCTATATACACATTTGACAGTCAATTATATACTAGAACTTCATAATTATTTCAATAATAAATACTCCCAGGAGAGTTTGAAAAGAAACAATGGAGTGGCCATGAGGACACAGAAACAGAAGTATAACCAATTACTCAATTTATATATATAAAACCTGAACTGCAATTAAAAAAATAATTATTGTCAAGCATAGCACATAAAACCAAAAATAAATTCTTTATAGCATAATGGTTGCCCTCTAATTTCGAAACACTCCACAAATCCTCACAAAAACCATACAGGCCAAGAAAGAGAGCAAATAAAATCACCCAAAGCCAGCTTTATAAGAAGTAAAAAATTCCAACTTACATATATGTGCATAAACACCCAAGATCAGAAGCTCCAATGGGAACTGTCCAAAAGAGCAATACAAGAGGGTCGAAGTGGTGACTGAATACATGTAATATTAACTAGAATTCACTCAGAAGAAGGCCCCATCCTGAAAGGAAGTACTTAGAGACACGATAGATGAGAATAATGGCTATTACTCAAGAAGTCAAGAAGAAGAGGCTTATAAAGTCTGTGAAGACCATCTCTTCAACAAATGGTGTTGGGAAAACTGGACAGCAACATGCACAGGAATGAAACTGGACCACTTTCTTACACCATACACAAAAAATTCAAAATGGATGAAAGACCTAAATGTGACACATGAAACCAGAAAAATACTAGAAGAGAACACAGGCTACAGTTTCTTTGACATTAGCAGTAGCAACTTCTAGATATGTCTCCTGAGGGAAGGAAGACAAAAGCAAAAATAAACTATTAGGACTACATCAAAATAAAAAGCTTCTGCAGAGTGATGGAAACAATCAACAAACAAAAAGGCAACCTACTGAATGGAAGAAGATATTTACAAATGACATACTAATAAAGGGTTACTATCCAAAATATATAATTTGCAAAACTCAACACCCAAAACACGAATAATCCAATTAAAAAATGGACAGAAAACACGAAAAGACACTTCTCCAAAGAAGACATACAGATGGCCAACAGACACATGAAAAGATGCTCAACATCACTTATCATCAGGGAAGTGCAAATCAAAACTACAATGAGATATCACCACCTCACACCTGTCAAAATGGCTAAAATCAACAACACAACAAACAGGTGTTGGCGAGGATGTGGAGAAAGGGGAACCCTTTTGCACTTACGGTGGGAATGCAAACTGGTAGCCACCGTAGAAAACAATATGGAGATTTCCTCAAAAAGTTAAAAATAGGGGTGCCTGGATGGCTCAGTCGGTTGGTTAAACGTCTGCCTTCAGTTCAGGTCATGATCCCAGGGTCCTAGGACTGAGACCCAAATCAGGCTCCCTGCTAAGTGGGGAGTCTGCTTCTCCCTCTCCATGCCCCCCCAACTCGTGTTCTCTCATACATGCTTTTTCTCTCAAATAAATAAAATCTTAAAAAAAAAAGTTAAAAACAGGGGTGCCTGGGTGGCTCAGTTGGTTAAGCATCTGACTCTTGATCTCAGCTTAGGTCTTGATCTCAGGGGTGTGAGTTCAAGCCCCATGCTGGGCTCCATGTGTAGCCCACTTAAAAAAAAAGTTAAAAATAGGGGCACCTGGCTGGCTCAGTTGGTAAAGCATGCAACTCTTGATCTCAGGGTTGTGGGTTCAAGCCCCGTGTTGGAATTACTTTAAAAGGAGGTTACTTAAAATCTTTTATTTTTAAGATTTTATATATTTACTTGAGAAAGAGAGCAAGTGAGAGAGAGCATGAGCGGGGGGAGGGGGGCAGGGGCAGAGCGA
>NW_028039604.1:0-484 GCF_054177405.1 Leptonychotes weddellii | reverse complement strand
TATATTTGGGGCACCTGGGTGGCTCAGTCATTAAGCGTCTGCCTTCCGCTCAGGTCATGGTCCCAGGGTCCTGGGATTGAGCCTTGCATCGGGCTCCCCCAGCTCAGCAGGAAGCCTGCTTCTCCCTCTCCCACTCCTGCTTGTGTTCCTCTCTCACTGTGTCTCTCTCTGTCAAATAAATAAATAAAATCTTTTAAAAAAATATATCTTACTTTCACATAATAAAACTTTGAGGACTGTATTTTTCTGATAGTCTTAGTTTGTTTTTTTCCTGTCAGTCTGGTGAAGACTGAATTCTTAAGTAATTGAAGACTCGATAAAGGCAACATGAAGCCACCGGAAATTATTTTGATAAAACACAGAATTTTTGTTTTCTGGGCAGATTACTCAGAAGAGAAAGAAAAACTTTCCACAATCTTATCAAGAATAGACCCATAATCCAAGAAAACTTCATGCTTTTAGCAGATGAGGGAAAATTAAATTT
>NW_028039603.1:0-484 GCF_054177405.1 Leptonychotes weddellii | reverse complement strand
AAAAAAAAAAAAATTGTGCTGGCCCTTGATTCAAAGTCTAGGGGAAAATAACCACACCTCCTAAAATGTGCTTTAAGGCTCATATATTCCAGGAATAGTATATAAAAAGAGGCTGCAAGATAAAACTTCACAATTCTAGTTTTGCAGTGTACATGAGAAAACTGGACATCATACGGCTTTCGCCTCTTTGCCATCTTCATCTTTCCTCCTCTTCCTCCATGTCTGTTTTCTTCTATTGTTCCTTCTCCCTTTTCTTCTTCTTCAGTGACACTCACAACCCCAGGCTCTGGACGGACCCTGTGCCGAACACACTGAGCTGAACGTACTTAGTGACTCTGACCATACTTGAAGTGTCTCATCTGACACTTTTTCTGAGAAAAAAAAAAAATGAGGTTAATCAACTCTCTTAGATAAACAGTAGTTAACAATCAGATCAATGAGAACCAAATTCTATGCTTGGCAGGCTCATAAAGTGTTAAATACA
>NW_028039602.1:0-484 GCF_054177405.1 Leptonychotes weddellii | reverse complement strand
GGGTTTATCTGTATTATCAGAGAACTCTAAGACAAAGGACCACAAGAAATCCTAGTTGGCATATCATGCAGTTCTTACCATTTGATGAAATACTGAATTGCATCTTATGTGACAGAAACTGATATTAATAAAATTGACTGCCTTTCCCTCAATGGTTTTCAATAGTCTGTAAGTTTAGATAAACCTGAATGACTTATCAGTAAAATATGAGATCTGCATCATTTCTCAAAACATTAAAATTCATGAATTTAAGAAACTGGGATAGGTAATATCATCACTGCTTTCTTAGATGCTATTCTGCAATTACGAAAATTAAGTTTTGCTGCCATGTATGCAGAGAAGGCAGGGAATACTAGGGAATTAAAACATAAAAAGAAAAGAAAAGAAAAACCTAAATGTAAGGGTAAATAACCATGAATATTTTGTTTCTTCAGAATAATCTATTACTAACAACCCAAGGAAAATCTCACGATCAAATGTAGAT
>NW_028039601.1:0-484 GCF_054177405.1 Leptonychotes weddellii | reverse complement strand
ATCTACATTTGATCGTGAGATTTTCCTTGGGTTGTTAGTAATAGATTATTCTGAAGAAACAAAATATTCATGGTTATTTACCCTTACATTTAGGTTTTTCTTTTCTTTTCTTTTTATGTTTTAATTCCCTAGTATTCCCTGCCTTCTCTGCATACATGGCAGCAAAACTTAATTTTCGTAATTGCAGAACAGCATCTAAGAAAGCAGTGATGATATTACCTATCCCAGTTTCTTAAATTCATGAATTTTAATGTTTTGAGAAATGATGCAGATCTCATATTTTACTGATAAGTCATTCAGGTTTATCTAAACTTACAGACTATTGAAAACCGTTGAGGGAAAGGCAGTCAATTTTATTAATATCAGTTTCTGTCACATAAGATGCAATTCAGTATTTCATCAAATGGTAAGAACTGCATGATATGCCAACTAGGATTTCTTGTGGTCCTTTGTCTTAGAGTTCTCTGATAATACAGATAAACCC
>NW_028039600.1:0-484 GCF_054177405.1 Leptonychotes weddellii | reverse complement strand
GACCTCATCTTGACTAAATCGGCATAGACCCTATTTCCAGATATGGGCACATTCTGTGTACTGGGGATTAGGACTCCCATAGATCTTTTCAGTGGGTTGGAGCGGGGGCACACAATGAACCCATCACAGGGGGTAAAGTAGAGACTGATCACATATCCGGGAATGGTGACCAACACAGCCGATCAGAAGAGACATTCTCAGTAGTAAGTCATTAACTACATGGTCAAAGTGCCTGACAGGAATCGCCTCTCTCCTGCCCTGTTCCACCAGGGCAGGGAGCCCTCAGCACCCTCTCAGGAGTGGGTGAATGCCAAGCATGGTCGCTGATGGCTTAAAGAAGTGGGCAAGCAGAGTGGGTGGTTCTTGACCATTGATTTGGAGATGAGCTGTCCATTCCACCTCCGCAGCTGGTTTCAGTCATCTCCCGATGGCACTGTTGGGTGCCGGGGCCTCCTGAGAGGCGGGTGCTAGATGAGCTACAGCT
>NW_028039599.1:0-484 GCF_054177405.1 Leptonychotes weddellii | reverse complement strand
TTCTCACAACAATACAATGACTAGCTATTACAATTATCTTGATGTTACATGAGAAAAATTAAGCTTGGAGAGATGAACTAACTTGCCTGAGATCAAGAACTAGGACATGACGAACTCAGGAGCCAGCCAGAGCCATCATTCCCAAGCTGGTGGAAGGACTCATATATTCTCTTAGCCATATGCACTAAAGACACAGATATGGACACACACGTTTTAAATGCATCTAAATTTAAATTTCAAAGCTAGAAATGTAAAGAAATTTGTTTTGTAAAAAGTCCAAATTTGAGGGGCGCCTGGGTGGCTCAGTCGTTAAGCGTCTGCCTTCGGCTCAGGTCATGATCCCAGGGTCCTGGGATCGAGCCCCGCATCGGGCTCCCTGCTTGGCAGGAAGCCTGCTTCTCCCTCTCCCTCTCCCCCCTGCTTGTGTTCCCTCTCTCGCTGTGTCTCTCTCTGTCAAATAAATAAATAAAATCTTAAAAAAAAA
>NW_028039598.1:0-484 GCF_054177405.1 Leptonychotes weddellii | reverse complement strand
GGGATAGTTCATAAAACACACACAATGATGTGACCTATATCTCCAGAATAGTCACATTTCACTGTAGACCTCACTCTCAACTAGATCTAAGTAAAGAGACATGCCAAGTGAAGACTAGAGGCTGCTTGCACTGGCCCTCAGACAGGAGAATCCTGACTGTTAGAGAGGGGTCTTCACTGACAACCTGGAGGATCCCATTACTTCAACAAAACAAAACAAAACAAAACAGGGGAGGAGCAAGATGGTGGAAGAGTAGAAGACCTAAATTTCGTCTGGTCCCAGGAATTCAGCTAGATAGGGATGAAACCATTCTGAACACCTATGAACTCAACAGGAGATCAAAGAAAAGAATAGCAGCAAAAAAAAAAAAAAGAAAGAAAAAGAAAAAAATAGCAGCAACTCTCTGAACAGAAAAGTGACCACTTTCTGGAAGGTAGGACGTGTGGAGAAATGAATCCGAGGTGAAATTTGGGAAGGCAGATGG
>NW_028039597.1:0-484 GCF_054177405.1 Leptonychotes weddellii | reverse complement strand
GGCGCATTATTACCAAGCAAATGCGTTTGTCCAATGACCTCGTCTAAGGATTGAGGGCGCATACGGCTGGCAAGGGGCGCATGAACACTTGCACTGTCTGCCCTACGAGCAGTCGATGGGTTAATGTTGTCAGAATGGGAGGGTGTATCAAATAAAGGAAGTGTCATGACGGTTTAAAACTTAATGTTAAAAATGGCAATAGATAGAGGCGCATGGTACTGGCAGTTATCAAAGTCTGAACTTACGTATAACTGAGTATGGTGGCAACTGGTCATCATTTTTGAATTGTCGAGGTTAGAGCGCATCCAATCCAAAAATAATGACCAGTCGCTTATAACACTATAAAATCGTATTCTTGCGTAAGTTCAGAAAGTTTTCCTATCATAGCAGTTATGGACAATAGCGTTGTAATCTTTGTTATACTCATAGTTTGCTATGCTAAGCAGCTAAGTGTTACCTTGCTCTTAAGTTGAGTAGTAGTTGG
>NW_028039596.1:0-484 GCF_054177405.1 Leptonychotes weddellii | reverse complement strand
TTTTTTTTTTTACCTTAAAACAATTTGCATAGGGCGCCTGGGTGGCTCAGTTGGTTAAGCGACTGCCTTCGGCTCAGGTCATGATCCTGGAATCCCTGGATCGAGTCCCGCATCGAGCTCCCTGCTCGGCGGGGAGTCTGCTTCTGCCTCTGACCCTCCCCGCTCTCATGTGCTCTCTCTCTCTCATTCTCTCTGTCTCAAATAAATAAATAAAATCTTTAAAAAAAAAAAAAACAATTTGCATAGCAAATGTCCAAAAATTAGTGGTGACATAGTATATTCTTGAACACGTCCTCTGTAAAAAAAAAAAAAATCTCAAAGAACTGGATTATATATTACTTTAATAAACTTTCAAGAAGGAATTTTCAAGAAGGAATGAACACGTTCTAGAAGGCCAGACCGAAATCACTAGACGAGGGCAAACGACGACAGGTGGGGAACACGGTGTGTGTAGTGCTCCGCCTTTAACGAAAGGATATGCTTC
>NW_028039595.1:0-484 GCF_054177405.1 Leptonychotes weddellii | reverse complement strand
GAACCTCAGTCCTACAACTGCAAGTTGCATTGCACATTCTGTATAAAGTGAATTTTTTCATTCATTCATCTTGATCAGCACTGAACAGAACCATTCAGTTTGGAAGTTTCACATTTCACAAAATCCCTTCTGTTATTTCCATGGTAATAGAAAAAAATGGACCCCCAAAATATATCCACATCCTTGGATATAATCCTTGGAATAACTTTATACTGTGTATCAGGTAATGTCTTAGGAAGGGGGTAGTTCTTGGCCTCATGGAGTTTATATCTTAGTGCCAGCAACAGATTAACAGATATTTGGTGAATATTTAAATAAATATTTATTGGGCAGTTAATAAAAGTGACAAAAGAAAAGCAGATGAAAGGGTAGAAAAGTGTTTATTTTAGACAGGTGTTAAGAGAGGCCTCTATGAGTATCAGACTTGAAGCAAAGACTTGAACATAGGGAGAGAGGAAATTTTAGTGATATCTTTTTTTTTTTT
>NW_028039594.1:0-9757 GCF_054177405.1 Leptonychotes weddellii | reverse complement strand
TCTTTTGGTTTCTATTTCATTGATTTTGCTCTGATCTTTATTATTTCTCTTCTCCTGCTGGGTTTAGGCTTTATTTGCTGTTCTTGCTCCAATTCCTTTAGGTGTAGGGTTAGGTTGTGTATTTGAGACCTTTCTTGTTTCTTGAGAAAGGCTTGTATTGCTATATACTTTCCTCTTAGGACTGCCTTTGCTGCATCCCAAAGATTTTGAATAGTTGTGTTTTCATTTTCATTGGTTTCCATGTATTTTTTTAATTCTTCTTTAATTTCCTGGTTGACCCATTCATTCTTTAGTAGGATGCTCTTTAGCCTCCATGTAGTTGAGTTCTTTCTGACTTTCCTCTTGTGATTGAGTTCTAGTTTCAAAGCATTGTGGTCTGAAAATATGCAGGGAATGATCCCAATCTTTTGGTACTGGTTGAAACCTGTTGTGTGTCCTAGGATGTGATCTCTTCTGGAGAATGTTCCATGGGCACTAGAGAAGAATGTGTATTCTGTTGCCTTGGGATGGAATGTTCTAAATATATCTGTGAAGTCCATTTGGTCCAGTGTATCATTTAAAGACTTTACTTTCTTGTTGATCTTTTGCTTAGATGATCTGTCCATTACAGTGAGGGGGGTGTTAAAATCCCCCACTCTTATTGTATTGTTGTCGATGTGTTTCTTAGCTTTTGTTATTAATTGGCTTATATAATTGGCTGCTCCCATTTTAGGGGCATAGATATTTACAATTGTTAGATCTTGTTGTTGGATAGACCCTTTAAGTACGATATAGTGTCCTTCCTCATCTCTTATTACAGTCTTTGGTTTAAAATCTAATTTCTCTGATACAAGGGTTACCCCCCCAGCTTTCTTTTGATGTTCATTAGCATGGTACATGGTTTTCCACCCCCTCACTTTCCATCTGGGGGTGTCTTTGGGTCTAAAATGAGTCTCTTGGAGACAGCATATCGATGGGTCTTGTTTTTTTATCCAAGGTGATAGCCTGTGTCTTTTGATTGGGGCATTTAGCCCATTTACATTCAGGGTAAGTATTGAAAGATATTAGTGAATTTAGTGCCATTGTATTGCCTGTGAGTGACTGTTCCTGTATATTGTCTGTGTTCCTTTCTGGTCTATGTTGCTTTTAGGCTCTCTCTTTGCTTAGAGGACCCCTTTCAATATTTCTTGTAGGGCTGGTTTCGTGTTTGCAAATTCCCTTCCTTTTTGTTTGTCCTGGAAGCTTTTTATCTCTCCTATTTTCAATGACAGCCTAGCTGGATATAGTATTCTTGGCTGCATATTTTTCTCATTTAGTGCTCTGAATATATCCTGCCAGTCCTTTCTGGCCTGCCAGGTCTCTGTGGATAGGTCTGTTGCCAGTCCAATGTTTCTACCCTTGTAGGTTACAGATCTCTTCTCCTGAGTTGCTTTCAGGATTTTCTCTTTGTCTCTGAGACTCCCAAGTTTTACTATTAGATGTCGGGGTTTTGACCTATTTTTATTAATTTTGAGGGGGGTTTTCTGTGCCTCCTGGATTTTGATGCCTGTTTCTTTCCCCAAGTTAGGGAAGTTTTCTGCTATAATTTGCTCGAATATACCTTCTGCCCTCTCTCTCTTTCTTCTTCTTCTGGGATCCCAATTATTCTAATATTGTTTTGTCTTATGGTATCACTTATCTCTCGAATTCTGCCCTCGTGATCCAGTAGTTGTTTATCTCTCTTTTTCTCAGCTTCTTTATTTTCCATCATTTGGTCTTCTGTATCAGTAATTCTCTCTTCTTCCTAATTTATGCTAGCAGTTAGAACCTCCATTTTTGATTGAACCTCATTAATAGCCTTTTTGATTTCGACTTGGTTAGGTTTTAGTTCTTTTATTTCTGCAGAAAGGGTTTCTCTAATATCTTCCATGCTTTTTTCAAGCCCAGCTAGTATCTTTAAAATCGTCATTCTGAACTCTAGTTCCGACATCTAAGTAATGTCTGTATTGATTAGGTCCCTGGCAGTCGATACTGCCTCTTGTTCTTTTTATTGAGGTGATTGTTTTCTGTCTTGTCATTTTCTCCATAGGAGAATAGATGAATGAGAGAACAAAATGCTAAAAGGGTAACAACGACCCAGAAAAATGTACACTAAACAAATCAGAAGAAACCTGAAACCAGGGGAAAAGAAAGGGAAAGAAAGAAAAAAGAAAGAAAAAAAATTAGCAAACAAACAAAAAAACCAGAATATGATCAGATAAGATCAGGATAGTGCATAGATCAGTGCCACACACTAGCTTTGGGATGTATTTTGGTCTGTTAGAAGAAAGTGCCGCCCAAAATTTTAAAGAAAGAAAAACATATATTTACAAAAATAAGGGTAAATACAATGAAGGGATGGAATATGACTGTAAAGATGAAAATTATAAAATATTTTATCAAAGGAATTGATAAGAAGTTTGTTGAACAAAGAAAGAAGAGGATTTAAAAAAAATGGAGAGAATGTGATCAGGCAGGAGACTAGAACAAAGCCATACACTAGATATTTAGGGTATATGTTGGTCTGTTAGAAGAAACTGTATCCCAAAATTTTAAAGAGAGAGGAACTTTATATATATATTTGGTGTATATATATATTTGGTATATATATATATATATATATATATATATATACACACCAAAAATAAGGTTAACTGCTATGAAGGGATAGAATATGACTCTAAAAATGAAAAATAAAAAAGATTTTTTAAAAAGAGATTGATAAGATGTTGGTTGAAAAAGGGAAAAAGAAAAATTCAAAAAAAAAAAGAAACTTTAAAAAAATTAACTTTGAAAGACTTAAGAATCATGGGGGAAAAGGCATGAATTCTATGTGCAGTATTTCCCTAGTGCTGGCATTCTGCTGTTCTCATTGACCGGTAAATTTGGTCTTGGCTGGCTGTTCTTGCTTATCTTCTGGGGGAGGGGCCTGTTGTCATGGTTCTCAAATGTCTTTGCCCAATTCGGAATTGCCCTGCCCTTGCGGGGGCCCGGCTAACTAATCTCCTGGGGTTTGTTCTCAGGAGCTTTTGTTCCATGCAAGATTTCCATACAGCATTGAAGGATGAGAGTGAAAATGGCGGTCTCCCAATTTCCGCCCCAGAGGAGCCGAGAACTCGGGGCCCCACTCCTCAGTGCACCCCCAGAGAAAAGGAGTCAATCACTCCCGTCTCCCTGGTCTCCGCCACACTCTGCTCACCCGGCCTGTGACCGAGCATTTCTATCTCTGGCACACAACCCTGTTTGGAGTCTCCAAACCCAGCAGATAACTGTGGTGTGCTCCCTTGCCGCTCCTCCTGGGGGAGGAAGGGGAGTCTCCTTGGATCTGCTGCTTGTTGGGTCCCTGCTGGAAGAGCAGTGGCCCGACTGCCACAGATGATGGTTTATGGTAACCCTGAGCTGAGGGCCCACTCCTCAGCTCTGTCTCTGCAGCCAGCTTCCCCGCTCCAATACCTGGGAGCTCTGCTGCACTCAGGCACCCCTGGTCTTTCTGTGACCCCGAGGGTTCTGAGACCACACTGTCCCAGCGAGGGTTCCACCCCCCGCTTAGCCACTGGAGTGACGTCCCTCAGCAGAGCCAACTTCTAAAAGTTCTGATTTTGTGCTCTGCTGCTCTATCACTTGCCAGTAGGGGCTGATGGAGGCTCCCACCCCTGCCGTCTATCTTCCTGAATATCGCCTCGGATTCACTTCACATGTCTTACCTTCCAGAAAGTGGTCATTTTTCTGTTCATAGAGTTGCTGCTATTCTTTTCTTCATCTCCTGTTGAGTTCATAGGTGTTCAGAATGGTTTGATCCCTATATAGCTGAATTCCTGGAACCAGACGAAATTTAGGTCTCCTACTCCTCTGCCATCTTGCTGCTCCCCTCTGGGACTAAAATCTTAAACATGTGTTTCCTTTAGTTTATGTAGCAATGATGCTTAAAGTGGGTCAGTACAAAACATTCACAATGATGCTTAAAAACTAGAACTATAAAGAGAAATCAATGAAATTATTTTCATCACTCTCTGCTTTTTAATTCTTTCTTGATCTGGCTCATCCCTCATTTTCCAACCTTATTCCTGCTTTACTTCAGCAGTAATGAGCTGCTTGCCTTTTCCTCACACATATTACACAATATTTTTGCTGCCACTACGTCTTTGCTCCTATAGTTTGTTTATACTTACTGCATTCCCATCCTTTTCCTACTTCTCCAGAAGAATCAAGTCATGTATCACCTCCTCCAGAGAGATTTATCTGTCTACTTCCCATACCCCAAACTGGATTTTCCACTCAAAACATATTATGCATATTTGTACCATGGTACTTCTAAATCATTTTATCAATTTATTTTCTCCCTCTGGACTTTGAGTTTCTGGAGGACCAGGATGGTATCTTATTTATGTCTGTACTCATAACATTTAGTGTAGCATTTAGCACAGAGGTAATATTCAGTAAATATATGTTTAAAAAACATATGAGTTTACATATAACATGGGGCTATTGTGTCATTTAATGTGCATTGGATGACAACTTTGTTGCATGTTTTATTTGATTACCTCAGTCATCTCTCTATATGTATGCTCAGGCTTCATAATTTGTCGCTGATATAGCATGGCTGTCTACTCACAACCTAAAAAATTACTGGAAACACTGCTTACGAGGCACACAGTTTTCTTTTTTCTTTCTTTTTTTCCCCTTATGTTCAGTTTGCCAGCATATAGTACATCATTGGTTTTCGATGTAGTGTTCAATGATTCATTAGTTGCCTATAACACCCAGTGCTCATCACAACCCGTGCCCTCCTTAGTACCTATCACCCGGTTACATCATCCCTCCACCCCCCTCCCCTCTGTAACCCTCGTTTTGTTTCCCAGAGTCCAGAGTCTCTCATGGTTTGTCTCCCTCTCTGATTTCTTCCCGTTCAGTTTTCCTCCCTTCCCCTGTGGTCCTCCGCACTATTCCTTATGTTCCACATATGAGTGATACCATATGATAGTTGTCTTTCCCTTCTTGACTTATTTCACTTAGCATAATCCCCTCCAGGTCTATCCATGTCAATGCAAATTGTGTGTATTCATCCTTTCTGATGGCTGAGTAGTATTCCATTGTATATTTTTACAACATCTTCTTTATCCATTCATTTGTGAAGGACATCTCACCTCCTTCCACATTTTGGCTATTGTGGACATTGCCACTATGAACATTGGGGTGCATGTGCCCCTTCTTTTCACTACATCTGTATCGTTGGGTAAATACGTAGTAGTGCTATTACTGGGTTGTAGGGTAACTATTTTTAGCATCTTGAGGAATCTCCATACTGTTTTCCAGAGTGGCTGTACCAACTTGCATTCCCACCAGCAGTGTAAGAGGGTTCCCCTTTCTCCATATCCTTGCCAACACTTGTTGTTTCCTATCTTGTTAATTTTTGCCATTCTAACTGGTGTAAGGTGGTATCTCATTGTGGTTTTGATTTATATTTCCCTGATGGCTAATGATGTTGAACATTTTTTTATGTGTCTGTTAGCCATTTGTATGTCTTCTTTGTAGAAGTGTCTGTTCATGTCTTCTGCCCATTGCTTGACTTGATTATTTGTTTTTTGGGTGTTGAGTTTGAGAAGATCTTTATAGATCTTGGATACCAGCCCTTTATCTGTAATGTCATTTACAAATATCTTCTCCCATTCTGTGGATTGCCTCTTAGTTTTGTTGACTGTTTACTTTGCTGTGCAAAAGCTTTTTATCTTGATGAAGTCCCAAAAGTTCATTTTGTTTTTATTTCCCTTGCCTTTAGAAACGTGACTTGAAAGAAGCTGCTGTGGCCAATGTCAAAGAGGTTACTGCCTATGTTCTCCTCCAAGATTTTGATGGATTCCTGTCTCACATTGAGGTCTTTGATCCGTTTTGAGTTTATCTTTGTGTATGGTGTAAGGGAATGTTCTAGTTTCATTCTCCATGTGGTTGTCCAGTTTTCAAAGGGCAACTTATTGAAGAGACTGTCTTTTTTCCCCATTGGCTGTTCTTTCCTGCTTTGTCAAAGATTAGTTGACCATAGAGTTGAACGTCCATATCTGGGCTCTCTATTCTGTTCCATTGATCTATGTGTCTGTTTTTACGCCAATACCATATGGTCTTGATGACTACAGTTTTGTAATATAGCTTGAAGTCAGGCATTGTAATGCCCCTGGCTTTGGTTTTCTTTTTCAACATTCCCACAGTGATTCAGGGTCTTTTCTGGTGCCATACAAATTTTAGGAATGTTTGTTACAGCTCTGTGAAAAATGTCAATGGTATTTTGATAGACATTGCATTGAAAGTGTAAATTGCTCTGAGCAGCATAGTCATTTTATCATTGTTTATTTTTCCAATCCGTGAGCATGGGACGTTTTTCCATCTCTTTGTGTCTTCCTGGATTTCTTTCATAAGTGTTCTGTAGTTTCTAAAGTATAGATCCTTTACCTCTTTGGTTAGGTTTATTCCTAGGTATCTTATGGTTTTTGGAGCTATTGTAAATGGAATTGATTCCTTAATTTCTCTTTCTACAGTTACATTGTTAGCATATAGAAAAGCAACTGATTTCTGTCCATTGATTTTTTTTATCCTGCCTCATTGCTGAATTGCTGCATGAGTTCTAATAACGTGGGGGTAGAGTCTTTGGGTTTCCTTTTATTTTTCTTTTGTTTTTAATTTTATTTTAGTATGTTATGTTAGTCACCATATACTACATCATTAGTTTTTGATGTAGTGATCCATGATTCATTGTTTTCTTAAAACACCCAGTGCTCCATGCAGTGCATGCCCTCCTTAATACCCATCACTGGACTGACACAACCCCCCGCCCCCTTCCCTCTAAAACCCTCAGTTTGTTTCTCAGAGTCCATGGTCTCTCATGGTTCGTCTCCCCCTCTGATTCCCCCCCTTCATTTTTCCCTTCCTTCTCCTAATGTCCTCCATGCTATTCCTTATGTTCCACAAATAAGTGAAACCATATGATAATTGACTTTCTCTGCTTGACTTATTTCACTTGGCATAATCTCCTCCAGGCCAATCCATGTTGATGTAAAAGTTGGGTATTCATCCCTTCTGATGGCTGAGTAATATTCCATTGTATATATGGACCACATCTTCTTTATCCATTTGTCATCTGTTGAAGGGCATCTTGGCTCTTTCCACAATTTGGCTATTGTGGACTTTGCTGCTATGAACATTGGGGTACATATGGTCCTTCTTTTCACTACATCTGTGTCTTTGCGGTAAATACCCAGGAATGCAATTGCTGGGTTATAGGATAGGTCTATCTTTTATTTTTTGAGGCACCTCCACATTGTTTTCCAATGTGGCTGTACCAACTTCCATTCCCACCAACAGTGTAAGAGGGTTTCCCTTTCTACACAACCTCTCCAACATTTGTTGTTTCTTGCCTAGTCATTTTTTGCCATTCCAACTGGTTTAAGGTGGTATCTCAATGTGGTTTTGATTGGAATTTTCCTGATGGCTAATGATGATGAACATTTTTTCATGTGTCTGTTAGCCATTTGTATATCTTCTTTGGAGAAGTGACTGTTCATGTTTTTTTGGCCATTTTTTGACTTGATTATTTGTTTTTTGGGTGTTGAGTTTGAGAAGTTCTTTATAGATCTTGGATACCAGCCCTTTATCTGTAGTGTCATTTGCAAATATCTTCTCCCATTCTGTGGGTTGCCTTTCTGTTTTGTTGACTGCTTCCTTTGCTGTGCAAAAGCTTTTAGTTCATTTTTGCTTTTGTTTCCCTAGCCTTTGGAAATGTATCTTGAAAGAAGTTGCTGTGGCCAATGTCGAAGAGGTTACTGCTTATGTTCTCCTCTCGGATTTTGATGGATTCCTGTCTCACATTGAGATCTTTCATCCATTTTGATTTTATCTTTGTGTATGGTGTTAGAGAAAGGTCGAGTTTCATTCTTCTGCATGTGGCTGTCCAATTTTCCAGGCACCATTTATTGAAGAAACTTTTTCCCATTGCATACTTTTTCCTGCTTTGTCAAAGATTATTTGACCATAGAGTTGAGGGTCCATATCTGGGTTCTCTATTCTATTCCATTGGTCTATATGTCTGTTTTTGTGCCAGTACCATGCTGTCTTGGTGATCACTGCTTTGTAATATAGCTTGAAATCGGGCAACGTGATGCCCCCAGCTTTGTTTTTATTTTTCAGCATTTCCTTGGCGATCTGGGGTCTTTTCTGATTCCAGACAAATTTTAGGATTGTTTGTTCCAGCACTTGGAAAAATGTCATTGGAATTTTGATTGGGATGGCATTGAAGGTATAGATTTCCCTGGATAGCTTAGACATTTTAACAATGTTTATTCTTCTGATCCATGAGCATGGAATGTTTTCCTATCTTTTGGTATCTTCTTCAATTTCTTTCAGGAGTGTTCTGTAGTTCCTAAAGTATAGATCCTTTGCCTCTTTGGTTAGGTTTATTCCATGGTCTCTCATGGTTTTTGGTATCATTGTAAATGGAATCGTTTCTCTAATTTCTCTTTCTACAGTTGCATTGTTAGTGTATAAGAAAGCAACTGATTTCTGTGCATTGATTTTGTATCCTGCCACATTACTGAATTGCTGTATGAGTTCTAGTAATTTGGGGGTGGAGTCTTTTGGATTTTCCACATAAAGTATCATGTCATCTGTGAAGAGAGAGAGTTTGACTTCTTCTTTGATAATTTGAATACGTTTTAATTCTTTTTGTTGTCTGATTGCTGTTGCTAGGACTTCTACTACTATGTTGAAAAAATAGTAGCAAGAGTGGGCATCCTTGACATGATCCTGATCTTAAGGGAAAGGCTCTCAGCTTTTCCCCATTGAGGATGATATTTGCTGTGGGTTTTTCATAGATGGACTTTATGAAATTCAGGAATGTTCCCTCTATCCCTATACTCTGAAGAGTTTTAATCAGGAAAGGATGCTTTATTTGGTCAAATGATTTTCCTGCATCAATTGAGAGGACCACATGGTTCTTCTCTCTCCTCTTTAATGTGTTCTCACATTGATTGATTTGCGAATGTTGAACCACCCTTGCATCCCGGGGATAAATCCCACTTGGTTGTGGTGGATGATCCTTTTAATATATTGTTGGATCCTATTAGCTAGGATTTTATCGAGGATTTTGTAATCCATATTCATCAGGGATATCAGTCTGAAATTCTCCTTTTTGATGGGGTCTTTGCCTGGTTTGGGGATTAAGGTAATGCTGGCCTCATAGAATGAGTCTGGGAGTTTTCCTTCTGTTTCTATTTTTTGAAACAACTTCAGTAGAATAAGTATTATTTCTTCCTTGAATGTTTGGTAGAATTCCCCAGGGAATCCATCAGGCCCTGGACTCTTGTTTTTTGGGAGGTTTTGGATCACTGCTTCAATCTCGTTACTGGTTATTGGCCTATTCAGGTTGTCAATTTCTTCCTGTTTCAGTCTTGGCAGCTTATAGGTTTCCAGGAAAGCATCCATTTCATCCAGATTGCTCAGTTTATTGGCATATAGTTGTTGATAATAATTTCTAATAATTTTTTCTATTACCTTGGGTGTTAATCATGATCTGTCCCCTTTCATTCATAATTTTATTATTTTGGGTCCTTTCTCTTTTCTTTTGGATAAGTCTGGCCAGTGGTTTATCAATCTTATTCATTCTTTCAAGGAAACAGCTTCTTAGTTTCACTGATCTGATCTACTGTGTTTCTGGTTTTTAAATCATTGATCTCTGCTCTAATCTTAATTATTTCTCTTCTAATGCATGGCTTAGGCA
>NW_028039593.1:0-484 GCF_054177405.1 Leptonychotes weddellii | reverse complement strand
CACTCACACACACACATGCACCCACACTCTCACACATGCACACACTCACACTCTCTCACACGCACTCTCACACATGCACACTCACTCATGCACTCTCTCATATGCACTCACACTCACGCTCTCACATGCACATGCACACACACACTCACGCACATACTCCCACACTCTCTCACACATGCACACTCACTCATGCACTCTCATATGCACTCGCACATACACACCCACACGCACACTCACTCTCTCACACGCACACTCACTCATATGCACTCACACATGCACACGCACTCTCACACACACACACTCCCACACTCTCACACACGCACACTCACTCATGCACATTCTCATATGCACACACACTCACACATGCACACACACTCACACACTGTCTCACACGCACACCCATGCACACTCACACACATGCACGCTCCAGCCTAGAAGGGAACCTCTAAGCCACTGGCTCTCAGCCTTATTCCTGCTGAATGAG